>NW_022170663.1:6393694-6417247 GCF_008802855.1 Photinus pyralis
ATACTTGATACTTGATACTTAATACTTGATACTTGATACTTGATACTTGATACTTGATACTTGATAGTTGATACTTGATACTTGATACTTGATACTTGATACTTGATACTTGATACTTGATACTTGATACTTGATACTTGATACTTGATACTTGATACTTGTTACTTGATACTTGATACTTGATACTTGATACTTGATACTTGATACTTGATACTTGATACTTGATACTTGATACCTGATACTTGATACTTGATACTTGATACTTGATACTTGATACTTGATACTTGATACTTGATACTTGATACTTGATACTTGATACTTGATACTTCATACTTGATACTTGATACTTGATACTTGATACTTGATACTTGATACTTGATACTTGATACTTGATACTTGATACTTGATACTTGATACGTGATACTTGATACTTGATACTTGATACTTGATACTTGATACTTGATACTTGATACTTGATACTTGATACTTGAGACTTGATACTTGATACTTGATACTTGATACTTGATACTTGATACTTGATACTTGATACTTGATACTTGATACTTGATACTTGATACTTGATACTTGATTCTTGATACTTGATACTTGATTCTTGATACTTGATACTTGATACTTGATACTTGATACTTGATACTTGATACTTGATACTTGATACTTGATACTTGATACTTGATACTTGATACTTGATACTGGATACTTGATACTTGATACTTGATACTTGATACTTGATACTTGATACTTGATACTTGATACTTGATACTTGATACTTGATACTTGATACTTGATACTTGATATTTGATACTTGATACTTGATACTTGATACTTGATACTTGATACTTGATACTTGATACTTGATACTTGATACTTGATACTTGATACTTGATACTTTTGATACTTGATACTTGATACTTGATACTTGATACTTGATACTTGATACTTGATACTTGATACTTGATACTTGATACTTGATACTTGATACTTGTACTTGATACTTGATACTTGATACTTGATACTTGATACTTGATACTTGATACTTGATACTTGATACTTGATACTTGATACTTGATACTTGATACTTGATACTTGATACTTGATACTTGATACTTGATACTTGATACTTGATACTTGATACTTGATACTTGATACTTGATACTTGATACTTGATACTTGATACTTGATACTTGATACTTGATACTTGATACTTGATACTTGATACTTGATACTTGATACTTGATACTTGATACTTGATACTTGATACTTGATACTTGATACTTGATACTTGATACTTGATACTTGATACTTGATACTTGATACTTGATACTTGATACTTGATACTTGATACTTGATACTTGATACTTGATACTTGATACTTGATACTTGATACTTGATACTTGATACTTGATACTTGATACTTGATACTTGATTGATACTTGATACTTGATACTTGATACTTGATACTTGATACTTGATACTTGATACTTGATACTTGATACTTGATACTTGATACTTGATACTTGATACTTGATACTTGATACTTGATACTTGATACTTGATACTTGATACTTGATACTTGATACTTGATACTTGATACTTGATACTTGATACTTGATACTTGATACTTGATACTTGATACTTGATACTTGATACTTGATACTTGATACTTGATACTTGATACTTGATACTTGATACTTGATACTTGATACTTGATACTTGATACTTGATACTTGATACTTGATACTTGATACTTGATACTTGATACTTGATACTTGATACTTGATACTTGATACTTGATACTTGATACTTGATACTTGATACTTGATACTTGATACTTGATACTTGATACTTGATACTTGATACTTGATACTTGATACTTGATACTTGATACTTGATACTTGATACTTGATACTTGATACTTGATACTTGATACTTGATACTTGATACTTGATACTTGATACTTGATACTTGATACTTGATACTTGATACTTGATACTTGATACTTGATACTTGATACTTGATACTTGATACTTGATACTTGATACTTGATACTTGATACTTGATACTTGATACTTGATACTTGATACTTGATACTTGATACTTGATACTTGATACTTGATACTTGATACTTGATACTTGATACTTGATACTTGATAATTGATACTTGATACTTGATACTTGATACTTGATACTTGATACTTGATACTTGATACTTGATACTTGATTCAGTGGTCCAGATCTTCCTTTCCTAGCCGCCCCCGAAGCGCCTTACCCAGGTTACACGTAAGTGAGACTGGTCGATAGATTGAAGTTTGTGCTCGATCATTATTCGCCTTGTGGATCGGGATTACGATGGCCTCCTTCCGATGATCGGGGAATGCGTGTGGATTCCAACCATGGTTGAATGTTCTCTGTAAATATTCCAGCTAAGAGGATGGATTCTTGATCAATGAATTCGGAATGCCGTCCGAACCTGGACTGGTGTTGCGGCATTTAGGTTTCCCAAAGGTGAACGAATCATTGATAATATCATGCTGAGGTATTGTCTCGTGGTGCTTCGTACTTGGATCAGTTTCGGTGTTAGAGTTATTCCGATGAACGATAAGGTCACTTGAGTTTAAGGCACATGGTTCTGCAAATCTTTTATTGTAGGCCAATGGAGGAGAGGACGATTTCCGGATGAGGCTCTGACTTCCACACCGTGGTCGAAGGCGTCATCTCGTTGATTGTTGAAGTAAAATATTCCAGCTGTTCCTTTTACTTTTTTTTAACCGTACGACGAGCTACAGCTCCATGTTTTGAAGAGGTTTCTTTATCCTTTTTCAGTGATGTGTATCTGCTAATAAACAATATTAAAAAGTTGTCCGGTTTTTTGTCAAACACACCTAGCAATCCTACTTCCAGGCGAAGACCAAGACTTGCTAGCATTTCCTTCGACCCAAATGGCTTAATACTTGCGTGACCAGTCAGGATCGTGATATACCTATAAAAGAAAAAGGCAATGAAAAAAAGGTAAGCAAGGTGTCAAAAAATCCTCCAACAGATCAATTTTTATTTATAAGTGGGCACAGTTTTTTAATTCCTCAACACAAACGTTTAACAAAAAGTTTAGGAAACGTGGTCTCCAATTATAATTCAGATTTTAAAGGGCCCTTTTTAGGGCCAGGACCTTGCAAACCTTGAAACACATACAGGTAAGTAAAATTGCGTAAAACGCATTGATGTTTTACAATGTATAGGATTGAAAATGTTACCTTGACGTTGGTTGCGCCAATGATGTTGACTTTTTCTCACCGACTCGTTGACTTGTAGTTGCTCCTTGTTATCGCTTGTTGTATGGAACCTACCTTTGTTTGCTTTACCTATATAAATACCCGTTATGTATTATGTGTGATGCTCAGATAAAGAGCAAACTTTGAATATCCCATAAAGATCAAAATCGATACGCTACCTGAATTATACCTTTAAATTAGAAAATACTGTCAAATGCAGTCTGATTTCCTTATGTTGCAAACGTTATAAGTTACAATTTAAACAATTTCATGTAATTTTCGAGCGTGACTGAAAAATCCTAGTCACATTGTATTGGACCAAAACAAATATGCAAAACATTTTCTCATTTACAATTCATTACATTATTGTAAATTCTAATTCTTTTGTCAACTACAATACAGTAGAAACTCCGTTAACCGAAACAAAGCGGACTGGGGATGTTTCGGATAACCAATATTTCGGATAAGCGAAATAGGCATAAGAAATGTAGAAATATGCTTATATTGTGCAACATGGAAGTGCGAGCCAACAAATTAAAGTATCTCCTCCTTGAAGTAACCGACGGAGCCCGAGATGATAGGAATGTTGGTTGCTTATACTGCAAAGTTTATCTATTGGGCAATCATTACTTTTGTCAATTACTGTACATACAGTAAAATATAATCGTTACTTTTTTTAGAAGTCAATACTGTTAATTGAAATCCTTTGAAAAAATCTTCAATTTTCCTTTGTTTACTACAGTTTCAGTTAATGGAGTTTCTGCTGTAAAGATAAAATAAAAAGGGAAAGTACTGTCTACTTGGTTTGAGCTCGTACACAATTTGAATCAAATGTTCGACTGGCGTTGAAAATTGATTCTATTCCTTGTTCAATTGTTGCTGTGTATGGAAAAGCACTTTTGGAACTATATTTAACACTTTTTCCATTAAATATAAATAATTAGACTATATAAAAATGAACGTTTGGTATTACAAATGTTTGTATACATGGTAATTCAAAAATATATATTCAGGTAAGTACCATATTAACGTTCCTATCAAAAAACGTCTTCTCAGTTTCATGTACTCCTTAAAACTCTATTGGTAGATCTTTGAATATATCGAAACAGTGGCGTAATCAAATGAGGATTGTGCCCAATTGCCCATTTTTGAGTATTGTTATCACAAGACAGTCGCATTAATGTTAAAATTTAAGTCGACGATTTGGCCCCAAATATCAATTTAGAAACTAATTTCGATCTGCACCCGAATTTTTGTTCAAAAAGAGACATAGAGGCTGAAATGCTACGAAGCCTGGAAAGCAATATTTCAAGATGTCACGAAATGTAAAAAAACTTCCGAGTTGTAACTCAAATTTCAATTTTACTGATAATGTTAATTAATCAGTAATCATGCAAGTTGAAAATTTTAAGTTCAAGTAAAAAGTTTCAGTGTTGGGATTGAAATTTCGACAATTAAAAAACTATTTCGCGTCGAGGGACAAATCAAAAACGTGATTGGAGTGTCTCTAGCTGCGTTTGTTTCCGAGATACAGCGTGAAAACAAAAAGTTTGACTTTCTGAGATGTTAGGTACTATTCATAATATTATCTTACTTTACCATGTAAAATAGAAAAACTGCTCACTTTAGATATTTTTACGTAGAATCCAGTGGCGTAGTCAAAAAATGTTGGACCACCTTTTCTGAGATTTAACCCAAAGTTTGTATTTTTTAATGCAACACCCTTAATAATCTTAACGTCGATTTTTTAAATTATTTTGCGAGAAAGTTAAATCTTTATTTATCTTAATTTGTTCAGATAGAAAACAAAAACAAACGAAAATATTACTGTTTATTTCTAGGTTGAGTGGTAGAGTAGAGTTGGGTTTTTGCGTTTGGGTTGAGTACGAGTGGGTTGTGATAACGTGCTGTGTTTCTGAGAAGAAAGAGTAATGTGTTTTTTAACTGTGCTAGGGCGTGTAACTTTATTGGGTGGACCTGTCTTTGTAGTGCACGTTGCGTTACTTGTATTTATTGCGTTTGTTTGTTCGGTAAGTTGTGTTTATTTATTTTTCTTTTTTATCTGAACAAATTAAGATAAGTCGGTTATATATATAATTAAATAAAGATTTTTCTAATTTGCTCGAAAACGAATCAATCGATTTTAAAAAATCAAACGTCAAAACAAAAGACCTTTCAAACTAGCTACTACTGGATACCACTTGTCATTTAAAATTCTTAAGGAAATGACCCTGGGGGGCAGAGGGGGGGGAGTTAAAAAGTTATCCCCTATGACATTTCTTTTGACGTGTCGAGACGGTGTTTCCTTTAATCAGTGGTTTTAGATAAATCCGTGGTATCATATTTTACAAAAATTTGAAATGACATGCCATTTTTATTGTATGGTATCATCTACAATAAACAAAACAAAATGTCCATGAACCCATGGTGTACTATTCAGTACAGTAAAAAACAACAAGGTTTTTGTGGCTAAAAATTAAAAATATATCAGTTGGACAGTTTGTACCTTTTTGTATATTTTCCTCAAAAGCAAATCTAACATCAGTTTCAAAATTTGATTTTGCGCATGCGCACTGCCAACTTTCTTTACCAAAGCATTTAAATTAAATTGTTTTATATTATACGCTCCGCCATTAGGTAGTATCCAAACTGTGAGAAAAGTAAGTACCTATTTGAAAACTGGATATTATACATAGTAAAATCAGTTATTTTACAATTGACAGTGTATTTGTTGATACCATTAATTTAACTAAGTATATGAAAAACTGTGTTTGCATAATTACTTTTTAATTTCTATTTTATTTTTTATATATTATACTTGTATATTTATTCAAATTATTATAAACTTTTCGTTTTCACTGTGTACCTTAGAAACAAACGGAAGTAGATAGATTCTGGTTCACAAAAAAGGGGCACAGAGTCCCGAAAATCGCAATTCTCTATCTTTAAAAATAGCTGAGATACATACAGTCTCAACTAAAATAGGGCACACAGTACCTGCACCCCATGTTTACACCACTGCATCGAAAAATATACGAACAAATCTACAAACCACTATATACGAGGGTCGTTTGATAAATCTCCTGTTTAGTAATGAATAACATTGATACAGAACCAAAATTTTTATTTTGTTTACCTTTTCTCCACCCCGCGATCCGCAAACTGACGCCATCACCTTACCCTCTTAAGGCACTGCTGTGACTGTTGCTGTGTTTCTGGAGTATATATGCGTGGCTCCAGGTTTGGTCCATATAGTTACAACGACGCTCGAGTCCAAATGATCCCACATGATTGATAACAAATGCAGTTTTAACCTGTCGCCACTAAATAGCGCTTTTATCATTTGCACATTACGAAACAGGAGACTTATGACCCTAAGAAAGTGGTTCTCAACCGGCGCGGGAGGGGGGGGGTTATTTACGGGGAGAAATTAAAGACAATATTTATTTAATACAATCACAAACCAGCCATTGATGTAGAGGTTTCTATTATGTATACCTAAAAAAATTATACTTCATTGGGGCAGTAGCATAATACTCAACCTAACTAAAGCGGCGCAGTGTTGAGAACCACTGTTCTAAGGCAAACAACTCTCTACTAATCTCTTTGGATCTAAACTTACAGAATTACACAAAGTAAAACAGTGTAGTTTGACGTCTTTCCCTTAAGATGGAAAGTGTTTTTATTTGCCTTCATAGGCATCGGTTGTGATTGGCATGCGTTACTTCGAATATTTAATTTCTTATATTACTCACTTCTTTGAGTGAAAGGGACCAGTAGACATGTAGACAAACGGCATTTTATGAAAAATTCGAACGGCTTGACGAATACTATCAATTCCACTTGTAGTACCGCTACCATAAGGAGGCACCGTTGAAGTTTCCAAATTTTGCATTACTGACCAATTATTATTATTACCTATTATGGTCGATGTTTCTTGTGAGAACTCAGGTCTAGCCTGGTTAACTAATCGCACGGATAAACGGTTAGTGTGCGTCTGTACGTCGTTCGTCTATTATTATTACTATTATTATGACACTGATGACACAGGTAAACGAATTATTAAATAAAGTTGGTAACGGGGCTTAACAAAGGCTTGGTGGATGATCATAATTTTTGGAAGTGTATTCGGTACCCAATAACCTGGATAAATACGATCAAGTGATAAAGGTCACTTATCATATCAATATCTTCAAAGTGGCCTGTCATTGGAAAGACATTCGATCATGGGCGATCGTTACTCACTATGTTACAGTGTGTAGCATCTAAAACCTCTCGCATCATAGTTTCTTGTTCTGAGACTACTTTAGAAACAACTACTTTCGTCTCTAAAAAGGGTGAAGAAAATGTGATTTTTCTCTCTAGTGAGGAAAGTAAAAAACAATTGCTGCGTTAATCTTAATAATGACATTTAAAAATGAAACATGCCCGTATCTAGATTGCTATGAATCAAACTTCATTAGTGCATGCGATAATTTTTCAATTTTGATTTTAGTTTCTGAAAAAATGATTGGGAAAACTTGATAAAGGTGTTTTTCAGCTCTCAAGTTCAAAAACTGTCTTCTCTAGTTGTACAAATTATTACCATAAGGGGTAAAGAAAGAAGTTTTAGAGAAAAATTGTACCCAATTACCGTGGACATATTTCATTTTTGATCACCAGGGGAGTGCTGTAGTCTAGTGGTGTACAAACTTACATTTTTAGCGCATTTTTGAAAAAAAAAACGCTATTATATTCGTTATGCCTGGCTGGCTGGCTGTCCGGCTGAGATCTCAGCAATTACAATTGCTAGAGGCTTTAAATTTTCACTAAAAGCTTTCTGTTATAGTGTAGATGTGCATTTACCAAAAATGCGCTTTCATCATGCATATGCTGATTTACACTTTACAGCACCCCATACCTCTTCCACTGTCATTTTTTATTTTTTTTAAACTTCAAATGGCATACCCCTGAACAAATTATAGCTCTGGATAGCCGAAACTACAAAATTGCCACTGATACTAATATATTCACGCATTCCACAAGAAAATCTCGGAGAAAAACCAAACCGAATTTAAAAAAAAACGTTCTGTTCTGAACCAAAGTCTGTCATGATGAAGCGATCAACGCGCGTTTCAAAAACATGTGGGGTGTTTGAATTGAATGAATCGAGGTTCCATAAAAATGGCACAGTTAATTACCACAACTTCCATTATTACGCCGATGAAAACTCGCATGCCATAAGAATTGCACATCACCAACAAAGATGGTCAATAAATGTTTGGGGTGGCATACTGGAATAGCACATTCTGGGTTCTTTAGACGGTAACCGCTATTTAGGGTTCCTTCGTGACGACTTAGCCTGAAAAATATACCTGTAGCCGCTCGACGACAAATCGAACAAGATGGAGGTCCTGCACATTACAGCCTTGTCCTTTCTTTGATATTTTCTTATGGAATGTGTGGTTTTGTTTGTATCAGTGGAAATTTTGTAGTTTCGGCTGTCTTGAGCTATAATTTGTTTAAGGGGTGCCATTTGCAATTTAAAAAATACGCCATTTGGCGAAGATCTCAAACAAATTCGAAAAACTGTCAAATTTTGAGAAAAAAGGTTACAACAGCGAAATCGTTAAAGTTCGGGATACCTATAATTATGTTATATACTCGTAAACAATAAGTATTTTTCAAGTGCCTACTTTCCAAATGTGCAATAAAATATGGGGTGTTGCCACTGGAATACAGCAGAGATCAAACATAGTTTAGAAACATGGCGACGGTAACTGGGTACAATTTTGCTCTAAGACTTTTTTTCTGTATCTTTTATGGCAACGGAATTATAATCCGAGGGGGATGCTACACCCTGTATAAATAACCCACGGATTTAATACTAAAAACATATTGCATAATAGCGTTAAGGTTACTCTGAAGACAAGTGAGGTTAAAAAAATGAATCGCTATAGCTCTACAGCAGCAATAGCATCTAGAGGGATATTATATTATGATTACTTCAAATTTTAACCTCCTAAATTGTTTCTGGAGCAAAATAATCGTGAAACTATCTTTACCGTGAAATTATCTTTCACCTAAAATTGATGGGTCCAAGCATTTTTCAAATCCTTAAACTAATTGAAAATAGCTGTACTACGCAACTTTTTATAGGAAACCGTACTTATTTTCAAAACTGAAAACTGTAAAGATCAGGCTAACATTCTTCGGCAGCCCCCGAGAATTTCTCATCTTATTTATCAAGATCCAGTTTAAACAAAAAAAAAGTTTCTTAAAGATAACCGCGAGTGGTTTTGTGTCTTTAACAAACTTTGTACGACCAGATTATTTGGATCAGTAAAGACAAAAAACTGTAAATAATTTAAGATTTTTTAAAATTTTGAATTATGAACCGTCTGCGAGGTATTATGTCCAAATAAGCTTTACAAGGTTTTCTTTCTTTCAGACTCTGTATTAATTTTTTTATGTGTTTCGGAATAAATTTTTGTCATCGTCAAACTTGTGTTATTATTCGAATCCTTTGTGCGATCCAGTTTCAACGGAGAAATCGGTAGCAATAAGTACGCGAAAATAAGTAAACACCTACCAGTTGTTCAAGAATGCTTGTCAATGATCCACTTGTGCCATTCCTCAAGGTAATGACGTACATACTTGGAAAATCCATCCATAAGAACGGTGGAACAGATACGATATGGTGATGCACTTTATTCCTCTCGTCTGAAAAAGAATAGATAAGTTAAAAACTGCGTAGGTACCTACTTAAGAAGAAGACTGTTTTATATCATAAAACTTATCATTTATTGTATCTAGAACACTGTTAAGGATTTTAAACAAAAGCGAAAAGCGGACTGTAATTTTGATTAATATTTTAAAAATAATAAAAAAAAAGAAAAGTGACTTACCCCAAATATTCTGTCTTTGATGGTATATAGTCTATACACCAATAAAGGATTGGAAACAAAGGATTGTGCAAAATTAGCGTATAACAATAATGATTAAAAACAAAACTGACTATGCGACTGGCGTGTGAAGCGTTAAACGAATATATTCAAAGTGATTTTAAACCTGCACTATACCCGCTGCATCTATAGATAATAAATAGGCCAAAGCGATAAAGTAAACTTAAATTTTATTTCGGCTGGTTTAGTTTTGCACGATTCTGGACGAAAGTTTGATCACGAGCGCAATAAATTCATGTCCCGCATATAAAATTTTGCCGAAATATCTGAGAAATATGTAGGAACTGAACGAAATTAGAGGAAATTTTCGGGAAATTTTGAGAAAAGCGGAGGAAATTTCAAAGGAATGAGGAAATTTTAAGGACATATTAAGAAATATTGAGGAAATCTAGATGAAAGTCAGAGAAAATCTAGAGAAAATTTTAAGGAAATAAAAGGTTTCTATAGGGAAGTAATGTTAGTACTTATTTCACGTTAATTCAGATAAATTTAGTGTAAATTTAGGGAAATTTCAGACAATGTTAGAAATGCGGGAAATTAAGGAAAACGGTAGCAATTGTTAGGCAATGAAGGAAACCATAAATAAGTCGTGACCAACCCCTAGATTCTGAATGATCATGGACAACGCTCAAATTAAAAACGAATGGGATACTGTTAGTTAACAAACTGAATTTAAATATATGGGATGTTAGTTTTTCGAAAATAACATACATGGAGAAAATTCATTGGAGGATTAATTAATACAAGCATTGATAAATACAATGATACAAGTTAAAATGCAAACACGTACCTACCCCCCTACCCGTACAACAGCAGGACCAACATGCCTCGAAGACGGTCGAATAGTTTGTGTGTATTATAGGAAAGTAATAAATGAATGCAAGGTTAACACCTTTGCGTGTTAGATAAGAGCAATTGGGTGGTTTTAAAAGGCAAGTTATTTGATAAGCGAAAACGTGATGTCATTTAGGATGCGTAATTTAGGGTCATTGATTTCTCTCATTTCGAAGATCATACGTTTAACGAATTTGTTGTAAATAATACTGTTTCTAAAATAGGGAACGAGCAAATTTTTATAATGAAAATGGGCAAGTTTACGGCGAATTTGACTAAACGTTGAGGACAAGCTAATTTAAATAGATTTTCACGTTCTAGAGGGGTATCATTAGTACGGATAAGATTGTGGTTATAAAGAAAGGAACTATTTAAGTTAAACTGTTTGTAAAGATTTGGGGGTCAGTTTGAGTTTAGGGTACAGAAGCGAAACGAAGAAAGATTAATAAGAGTTAGACAATGGTAGAGACGGATTCTGGGAGGCAATGATAACATTGAACTTCAACTATACGTTATGATATCCAATGACAAATTTGAAACTTATGGGATTAACAAAAAGTCTACAGCAAGGATATTTAAATTTTCAGGGGTGGAAGGAATTGCAATGAATGATGCTGTGGTAAAGGGTTTTGTAAATGTCCTTTATTTACAGTAAAATTACCTAATTGTAATTATTAAAAACCACTAAATTGTTTATAAGTGGTACCCTTGAAGATAAAGAAAATGTGCTTCAAGCATAAGTTTAAGGCGAGTATCAGCGTAATGAAATAAATTTTTGGCAATTTAGCGTCAATAGAGGAAGAGAATGTAGCAAAAAAGATTGTCTGTATGGAAGGTTAAATTGTGTTAATGGAATACATGGAATGGGGTTTGATGTAATTTGTAGTAGTTCAGGAGATTTTTAAACAGGGCCTTGCAAAAGAAAACAGTTAGTCCTCAATCGGAAACCGTGATACAGTCGGTTAAATTATAAAGACGTTGAGTATTTTAGGGCTTAGTAAAATGGTGTTTTAAATACTCGATGGTGCCCACAGATTTTTATTACGACATTTCGTTTTTGAGAAACCATCATCAATATTGTTATATGGACCGGAAAAAAGTAACACCCTGTAATTAAGAGCATTTTCGATTAGCTTTATATCGATGTAACGCACATTATAGTTTCCAAACATTTTGCCCAGAACAAAACTCGCTTCTCAAGAGTGTAAATAAATAACTGAAAGACAAGGCAGTCATTAAAAAAATCCTCAAGACCTCTGAAAGTTTTTCTATTGCTTTTAGGTGCCACTTGATAACAAACAAAAACCTTAGAGGATTTTGACTTTTAGCATTAGAAATACACCAAATCTTCTTGTAGGTAGAGGGTTGTTTTTCTTGGAAACTCCTAAATGCTTCTAAAACTTGTTTCATTTATTCATTTGTACTCGTATATTTAAACTGATAGACTTCTTTGTCTTACTAAGTTTCTTAGAGAAAATTTTTTTATATAAATTTTGAGTTTGTTCGTTCATGTGTTTCTCTAATAAGGCTTATAATAAAAGAGAACGATGAAAAGTTAAAACTGAAAGATGTTTTGCGGAGGATGGATTTCAGTCATGGACAGCCTATCAAAATAAGTTTAAAATGAATCCCTGATTTAGTTTCGCTAATTAAATTAAGGGTTTACTTTTTACTTTTATTTCGCCGAATGAAAGAAGCTGGCACCAATAATTTGGGAAACTTCAAAATCTGAGAATGGATGAAAGTTTCAACTCTGGTTTACTGCATATTATTAAATTTTTATCCTTGAGCTTAGTATTTGTGGAGATCCCCCACAAAGTTCCTGTACGTCATGATAAGTCCAGACTTTCGACAATTAAGTTATAATTTTAAAAGTATGGGAGGCCCCACGCAGCCCCCTAACCAGAAGAGAAAGGTCATCTATAGTTTTACAGTTTTTCGCAAATCGTTCAAATAGTTCCGCGAAAAAATTAATTCAAAACACCTCTCCTAAGTGTTTTGAAATGGAAGTTTCCTTATACGGAATACACCAAAAGTCCCGGAACGCTTAATTATCTCCGCTATGTGCAAATCAGTCTTTGTCAAATTTGATATGCGTATGCTACATAGAACAAAGAATGTCATTTTTTATTAAGTAACTACTTCTGGTTTAATGGGAACTTTCACCTACTGATTTTTTAATAGAAGATCCTGTATATATTTTTTTAATACACAATAAACTGATCTGTGTAGCTAATTTTTCGTATGAACGTGTCCATTCACATAAAATCTTAAACATCCATTTTAATTATTTGTCATTTGACACCCTGTATCAGTGACCGATTTACCAGCAGGCTAAATAGCAAGGAGCCTAGGGCAGCAGATTTACGGGGCGGCAAATTTGGCCAAACAGTTTTTGTCTTACAGAAATTAAAAAAAAAGCATTATGCAGGGTGAGGTTTTTTAATTTTCACTAAGGGAATCTCGTAAAACTAAGAGATACAAAGTTAGTAGCTCTACAGCTGCAATAGAATCTAGATGGATATTGTATTTATTAACATTTTAACCTCCTACATTGTTTCTGGAGTAAAATAATCGTGAAACTAACTTTACCGTGAAATTATCTTTCACCTAAAATTGATGGGTCCAAGCATTTTTCAAATCCTTAAACTAATTGAAAATAGCTGTACTACGCAACTTTTTATAGGAAACAGGACTTATTTTCAAAACTGAAAATTGTAAATTCTTTGGAATGTTTGGGAAGTTGAGATTAGGCGATTTGTGAAGTTAATATTAGGATTTTTCTTCTGTCAGATCCAGGATGTATACGAGGAGAGATTATAAAATTCTAAGTTTCAACAGACGGAGAAAACAGTAGCAATAAGTAAGCAAAAATAAGTAAACACCTACCAGTTATTCAACAATGCATATCAATGATCCACGTGTGCCATTCCTCAAGGTAATACTGGAAAATGTTCCATCCATGATAACGGTGGAACAGATACGATATGGTGATGCACTTTATTCCTCCCGTCTGAAAAGCAATAGATAGGTTAATAACTGAGTAGGTACCTACTTGAGAAGAAGACAAGTTTTATATCATAAAATTGATCATTTATTGTACCTAGAACACTTTAAAACAATTTCGGTCGGTATAGTTTTGCACGATTTTGGACGAAAGTTTGATCACGAGCGCAATAATTCTTGTCCCTCATATAGAAAATTTTGAGAAAATATCTGGGAAGTATGTAGAAACTGAACGAAATTAGAGGAAATTTTCGGGAAATGTTGAGAAAATAGGAGGAAATTTCAAAGGAATGAGGAAATTTTAGGGAAGTATAAAGAAATATTGAGGAAATCTAGAGGAAAGTCTGAGAAAATTAGAGTAGTAGTAAGAGTAAATCTAGAGAAAATTTTAAGGAAATAAAAGGTTTCTATAGGGAAGTAATGTTAGTACTTATTTCACGTTAATTCAGATAAATTTAGTGTAAATTTAGGGAAATTTAAGACAATGCTAGAAATGCGGACAATTAAGGAAAATGGTGGCAATTGTTAGGCAATGAAGGAAATCATAAATAAGTCGTGACCAACCCCTAGATTCTGAATGATCATGAACAACGCTCAAATTAAAAACGAATGGGATACTGTTAGTTAACAAACTGAATTTAAATATATGGGATTTTAGTTTTTCGAAAATAACATACGTACTTACAAGGAGAAAATTCATTGGAGGATTAATTAATACAAGCATTGATAACTACAATGATACAAGTTAAAATGCAAACACGTACCCGTACAAAAGCAGGACCAACATGCCTCGAAGACGGTCGAATAGTTTGTGTGTATTATAGGAAAGTAAAGTAATAAATGAATGCAAGGTTAACACCTTTGCGTGTTAGATAAGAGCAATTGGGTGGTTTTAAAAGGCAAGTTATTTGATAAGCGAAAACGTGATTTCATTTAGGATGCGTAATTTAGGGTCATTGATTTCTCTCATTTCGAAGATCATACGTTTAACGAATTTGTTGTAAATAGTCTAAAATTATAAAACTTTCTAAAACATGGAAACGAGAAAATTTTATTAATGAAAATGGAAAAAGTTTACGGCGAATTTGACTAAACATTGATGACAAGCTAATTTAAATTGATTTGCACGTTCTAGAGGGGTATCTTTAGTACGGATAAGATTGTGGTTATAAGGAAAGGAACGATTTAAGTTAAACTGTTTGTAATGATTTGGGGGTCAGTTTGAGTTTAGGGTACAGAAGCGAAACGAAGAAAGATTAATAAGAGTTAGACAATGGTAGAGACGGATTCTGAGAGGCAATGATTAATTGAACTTCAACTATACCTACGTTATGATATCCAATGACAAATTTGAAACTTATGGGATTAACAAAAAGTCTACAGCAAGGAAATTTAAATTTTCAGGGATGGAAGGAATTGTGATGAATGTTGCTGTGGTAAAGGGTTTTGTAAATGTCCTTTATGTACAGTACAATTAAATGTAATTATTAAAAAACACTAAATTGTTTATAAGTGGTACCCTTGAAGATAAAGAAAATGTGCTTCAAGCATAAGTTTAAGGCGGGTATCGGCGTAATGAAATAATTTTTTGGCAATTTGGCGTCAATAGAAGAAGAGAATGTAACAAAAAAGATTGTCTGTATGGAAGGTTAAATTGTGTTAATGGAATACATGGAATGGGGTTTGATGTAATTTTTAGTAGTTCAGGAGATTTTTAAACAGGGTCTTGCAAAAGAAAACAGTTAGTCCTCAATCGGAAACCGTGATACAGTAGGTTAAATTATAAAGACGTTGAGTATTTTAGGGCTTAGTAAAATGATGTTTTAAATACTCGATGGTGCCCACAGATTTTTATTGCGTTTCGTTTTTAAGAAACCATAATCAATATTTTTATATGGACCGGAAAAAAGTAACACCCTGTAATTAATAGCATTTTCGATTAGCTTTATATCGATGTAACGCGCATTATTGTTTCTAAACGTTTTGCCCAGAAAAAAACTCGCTTCTCAAGAGTGTAAATAAATAACTGAAAGACAAGGCAGTCATTAAAAAAATCCTCAAGACCTCTGAAAGTTTTTCTATTGCTTTTAGGTGCCACATGATAACAAACAAAAACCTTAGAGGATTTTGACTTTTAGCATTAGAAATACACCAAATCTTCTTGTAGGTAGAGGGTTGTTTTTCTTGGAAACTCCTAAATGCTTCTAAAACTTGTTTCATTTATTCATTTGTACTCGTATATTTAAACTGATAGACTTCTTTGTCTTACTAAGTTTCTTAGAGAAAATTTTTTTATATAAATTTTGAGTTTGTTCGTTCATGTGTTTCTCTAATAAGGCTTATAATAAAAGAGAACGATGAAAAGTTAAAACTGAAAGATGTTTTGCGGAGGATGGATTTCAGTCATGGACAGCCTATCAAAATAAGTTTAAAATGAATCCCTGATTTAGTTTCGCTAATTAAATTAAGGGTTTACTTTTTACTTTTATTTCGCCGAATGAAAGAAGCTGGCACCAATAATTTGGGAAACTTCAAAATCTGAGAATGGATGAAAGTTTCAACTCTGGTTTACTGCATATTATTAAATTTTTATCCTTGAGCTTAGTATTTGTGGAGATCCCCCACAAAGTTCCTGTACGTCATGATAAGTCCAGACTTTCGACAATTAAGTTATAATTTTAAAAGTATGGGAGGCCCCACGCAGCCCCCTAACCAGAAGAGAAAGGTCATCTATAGTTTTACAGTTTTTCGCAAATCGTTCAAATAGTTCCGCGAAAAAATTAATTCAAAACACCTCTCCTAAGTGTTTTGAAATGGAAGTTTCCTTATACGGAATACACCAAAAGTCCCGGAACGCTTAATTATCTCCGCTATGTGCAAATCAGTCTTTGTCAAATTTGATATGCGTATGCTACATAGAACAAAGAATGTCATTTTTTATTAAGTAACTACTTCTGGTTTAATGGGAACTTTCACCTACTGATTTTTTAATAGAAGATCCTGTATATATTTTTTTATTACACAATAAACTGATCTGTGTAGCTAATATTTCTTATGAACGTGTCCATTCACATAAAATCTTAAATATCCATTTTAATTATTTGTCATTTGACACCCTGTATCAGTGGCCGATTTACCAGCAGGCTAAGTAGCATGGAGCCTAGGGCAGCAGATTTACGGGGCGGCAAATTTGGCCAAAAAGTTTTTGTCTTACAGAAATTTAAAAAAAAAATCATTATGCAGGGTGAGGTTTTTTAATTTTCACTATGGGAATCTCGTAAACCGTAAGAGATACAAAGTTAGTAGCTCTACAGCAGCAATAGAATCTAGAGGGATATTGTATTATATTATTTATTAAACTTTTAACCTCCTACATTGTTTCTGGAGTAAAATAATCGTGAAACTAACTTTACCGTGAAATTATCTTTCACCTAAAATTGATGGGTCCAAGCATTTTTCAAATATTTACCTTAAACTAATTGAAAATAGCTGTACTACGCAACTTTTTATAGGAAACCGTACTTATTTTCAAAACTGAAAATTGTAAAGATCAGGCTAATATTCTTCGGCAGCCCCCGAAAATTTCTCATCTTATTTATCCAGATCCAGTTTAATAAAAAAAAAGTTTCCGAAGATATCAGCGAGTGGTTTTGTGTCTTTAATAAACCTTGTACGACCAGATTATTTGGATCACTAAAGAAAAAAAACTAAGTAATTTAAGATTTTTTAAAATTTTGAATTATGAACCGCCTGCTTGCGGAGTATTATGTCCAAATGAGCTTTGCAAGGTAGCCTTTCTTTCAGAGACTTTGTATTAATTTTATGTGTTTCGGAATAAATTTTTGTCATCGTCAAAATTGTGTTATTATTCGAATCCTTTGTGCGATCTAGATTTATTTCAGGTGTTAATCAAAAGCTGTATAATAAACTCTTTGGAATGTTTGGGAAGTTGAGAATAGGCGATTTGGGAAGTCAATATTAGGATTTTTCTTCTGTCAGATCCAGGATGTAAGTATACGAGGAGAGATTATAAATTTCTAAGTTTCTACAGACAGAGAAAACGGTAGCAATAAGTAAGCAAAAGTAAGTAAACACCTACCAGTTGTTCAAGAATGCATGTCAATGATCCACGTGTGCCATTCCTCAAGGTAATGACGTACATACTTGGAAAATGTTCCATCCATGATAACGGTGGAATAGATACGATATGGTGATGCACTTTACTCCTCCCGTCTGAAAAAGAATAGATAGGTTAAGAACTGAGTAGGTACCCCTACTTGAGAAGAAGACTGTTTTATATCATAAAACTTATTTATTGTAACTAGAACACTTTAAAACAATTTCGGCTGGTTTAGTTTTGCACGATTCTGGACGAAAGTTTGATCACGAGCGCAATAATTCTTGTCCCTCATATAGAAAATTTTGAGAAAATATCTGGGAAATATGTAGGAACTGAACAAAATTAGAGGAAATTTTCGGGAAATTTTGAGAAAATAGGAGGAAATTTCAAAGGAAATTTTAGGGAATTATTAACAAATATTGAGGAAATCTAAAGGAAAGTCTGAGAAAATCTAGAGAAAATTTTAAGGAAATAAAAGGTTTCTATAGGGAAGTAATGTTACTTATTTCACGTTAATTCAGAGAAATTTAGTGTAAATTTAGGGAAATTTCAGACAATGCTAGAAATGCGGGAAATTAAGGAAAACGGTGGCAATTGTCAGGCAATGAAGGAAACCATAAATAAGTCGTGACCAACCCCTAGATTCTGAATAATAATGAACAACGCTCAAATTAAAAACGAATGGGATACTGTTAGTTAAAAAACTGAATTTAAATATATGGGATTTTAGTTTTTCGAAAATAACATACGTCGGAGAAAATTCATTAGAGGATTAATTAATACAAGCATTGATAAATACAATGATACAAGTTAAAATGCAAACACGTACCCGTACAAAAGCAGGACCAACATGCCTCGAAGACGGTCGAATAGTTTGTGTGTATTATAGGAAAGTAATAAATGAATGCAAGGTTAACACCTTTGCGTGTTAGATAAGAGCAATTGGGTGGTTTTAAAAGGCAAGTTATTTGATAAGCGAAAATGTGATGTCATTTAGGATGCGTAATTTAGGGTCATTGATTTCTCTCATTTCGAAGATCATACGTTTAACGAATTTGTTGTAAATAATACTGTTTCTAAAATAGGGATCGAGAAAATTTTTATAATGAAAATGGCAAAGTTTACGGCGAATTTGACTAAACATTAAGGACAAGCTTAAAATAGATTTGAACGTTCTAAGGGATATCTTTAGTACGGATAAGATTGTGGTTATAAGGAAAGGAACTATTTAAGTTAAACTATTTGTAAAGATTTGGGGGTCAGTTTGAGTTTAGGGTACAGAAGCGAAACGAAGAAAGATAAAAGAGTTATTACGACATTTCGTTTTTGAGAAACAATGATCAACTTCATATTTTTATATGAATTTGTCTTACTAAGTTTCCTGGAGAAAATTTTTTTATATAAATTGTTAGTTTGTCCGGTCATGTGTTTCTCTAATAAGGCCTCTAATAAGGCTTATAATAAAAGAGAACGATGAAAAGTGTGAAAGATGTTTTGCAGAGGATGGATTTCAGTCATGGACAGCCTATCAAAATAAGTTTAAAATGAATCCCTGATTTAGTTTCTCTAATTAAATTAAGGATTTACTTTTTACTTATATTTCGCCGAATGAAAGAATCTGGCAGCAATAAATTTGGGAAACTTCAAAATCTGAGAATGGATGAAAGTTTGAACTCTGGTTTACTACACATTAAATTCTTATTCTTGAGCTGAGTACTTGTGGAGATCCCCCACAAAGTGCCTGTACGTCATGGTAAGCCTAGACTTTCGACAATTAAGTTATTATTCGTTAATAAGGCCGCACGCAGCCCCCTAACCAGAAGAGAAAGGTAATCTATATACAGTTTTTCGCAAATCGTTCAAATATTTCTGCGAAAAAATTAATTCAAAACACCTCTCCTAAATGTTTTGAAATGGAAGTTTCCTTATACGGGGTACACCAAAAGTCCCGGAACGCTTAATTATCTCCGCTATCTGCAAATCAATCTTTGTCGAATTTGATATGCGTATGCTACATAGAACAAAGAATGTCATTTTTTATTAAGTACCTACTTCTGGTTTAATGGGAACTTTCACCTACTGATTTTTTAATAGAAGATCCTGTATATATTTTTATGTCTTACTAACCTAAACTGATATCTATACTCTCGGGCGACTAAAAAGCTCTCGGGCCATAGGCCCTCGAGCTTTTTAACTCGTCGCCCTCGAGAATATAAACATCACTATTATGCCCTTAATACGAGTACATAAATAACTATTTTAATACACAATAAACTGATCTGTGTAGCTAATTTTTCGTATGAACGTGTCCATTCACATAAAATCTTAAACATCCATTTTAATTATTTGTCATTTGACACCCTGTATCAGTGACCGATTTACCAGCAGGCTAAATAGCAAGGAGCCTAGGGCAGCAGATTTACGGGGCGGCAAATTTGGCCAAACAGTTTTTGTCTTACAGAAATTAAAAAAAAAGCATTATGCAGGGTGAGGTTTTTTAATTTTCACTAAGGGAATCTCGTAAAACTAAGAGATACAAAGTTAGTAGCTCTACAGCTGCAATAGAATCTAGATGGATATTGTATTTATTAACATTTTAACCTCCTACATTGTTTCTGGAGTAAAATAATCGTGAAACTAACTTTACCGTGAAATTATCTTTCACCTAAAATTGATGGGTCCAAGCATTTTTCAAATCCTTAAACTAATTGAAAATAGCTGTACTACGCAACTTTTTATAGGAAACAGGACTTATTTTCAAAACTGAAAATTGTAAATTCTTTGGAATGTTTGGGAAGTTGAGATTAGGCGATTTGTGAAGTTAATATTAGGATTTTTCTTCTGTCAGATCCAGGATGTATACGAGGAGAGATTATAAAATTCTAAGTTTCAACAGACGGAGAAAACAGTAGCAATAAGTAAGTAAAAATAAGTAAACACCTACCAGTTATTCAACAATGCATATCAATGATCCACGTGTGCCATTCCTCACATAGAGGCAGGGATAAAAATAGAGTAAGGCGAGATTTTCACTTAGGGGTCAAAGTGTAGGGCAAAACAATACATATGCTGAGATACGCGGATGACATAGTAATACTAGTAGAAAGGGGAAGGGATCTAGAAACAGGATTAAACGGTATGGAGGGAATACTATCTAGACACTACAGTATGAAAATCAACAAGGAAACAACAAAAGGTATGAAATGCGCCAAAAGAGAGGATAGGAAAAAGATAAAGATCCGAATAGGAAACGACACTTTATTATATAAAGGAATTTTGCTATTTAGATAGCAGTAGCAAGATAGATAATCGTAGCAAGGAAGATATAAAATCCAGGATAGTGCAGACTAAAAAAGCATTTGAACAAAAGCGGTACCTGCTAAGATCCGGGATACATATAGGGGCTCGATCCGAAGTCGTTGTGATAGGCGTCAGGAGTCACCTCAAACTTATTTCATGCGTGGCTGTGAACGTGGTTGACCTTCTCCACCGAACACTTAGGACACACGAGAGAATATTATATTCGTACACATAATTATAAAAATTTTTTTGACATACCTAATGCTTCTTGTTGTAGATCTGAAGTGTAACGAACTCTGCGTCCAGTGTCATGGAACATCGTGCCTAAATGCCACGTCGTCTCTTCAGGGTGCCCATGCAGGTAAAGCGGAAGACGAGGAGAACTACGAGTCGGTAATTTCAGACGACCCACTACTACTAGAGGACGTCAGATATAAATGAATGTGTGAATATTTTTATATGAAAATACTGTTTTTACTTGTATAAATGGTACATAGAAATAGAAATACTTTGTTTTACAATGAATATTTCCTTACACATGAAACTTGAAGGTAAAAGGTGACTTTACGCCACTCTTCAGTTACCTACTCGTGTGAAATTTCACGAGGGACATTTTCAGCTAAAAATATTTCATCTACCCCAAAGGTCGCGATATATTTGTAAAAAACCGCAAAAAGCCACGAAAATTGATGATTTTCGCCTACTTGTATGAATTTTCTAGGCTAAGAGGTAGACCTAGGCTAAATTCTGGGTGTATGCCTTGTACGAAATTTCACGAGAAATATTTTCAGCTAAAAATATTTCATATAGACCTCATAGATCGCGAGATATCAACCAAAAAGGGCGAAAACACGGTTTCTGGGGGGGTGATGGGGTGGCTGGAGCCTTTAGCACAGGGCCTGGGGGGTGGGATTTTTAATTGTTGTTTCTGACACCTAACTGAACGTATTCCAGCTATTTTTTCTTTTCTACGTCAAAATGTCAAGTTTGCCAATTTTACAGGCCCTACCGCCTAGACTAAAATTATAAAACTAATTAATTAGATAGACCGCTAGATAGCATTTGTGTTCAGTTTTTGATGTCTTTAGATTAGAGCGCAGGTATATAACATGTAAATAGATATAATAAAAATGAGTTTGAGTTGATGTTCGATTACGCTTTGTTGTGATTGTTTATTTGCCCCATAATTCAGCCAGTAATTCCGCTACCGCTAACGCTACGAAACACCTTAATTTGAGTGTTTGTGTTGCTCTTTAATTTGAATAGAAGATCATAAGTTCTTTATGCTTCTATATCCAAAAATGTGGCACTCTTTAATATTAGGTATGTAATGAAAACTAGTAATTGTCATTAAAAAAATATATGCCCCTCTTCGCCATGCAGGAGTACGCCACGGACCACAAATTTAAACTATGTCGATTGGTAGCAAATTTTGTATCATAGTGGATACCACGAAAAACTTCCATGCAAAAATTGTAGTTTTGAAGATATGTTCAGTGTTCCAGACAACAATTCCACTCTGTGTAATGTTAATTATTATACTCGGACTCTAACCCCACAGGTTGTGAGTTCGAATCTCACAACTTGATTTATTACAGAGTTTGTTAATATAATGGATAATCCACTGTTTTTGAATAAACGATTTCTTCTCCATTGGCGCATGATTTTGTTTAAATTGTGGATTAAATCTAGCAACATCGATGTATGTAGAACTTTTTTAAAAGTAACTAACTATTACTATTGTTTAAATAAAGTATTTAAACAATGCTATGTATTACTCTGCTTTTTAATTATCTAGTTATTCAAGTAACTTAAGTTACCTTTTAGAAAGGTGTAAAAACAATATTTTGGAAACGTTTAGACAAATTAAGAAATGGGAATAATAATAATAATAATAATAATAATAATATAATAATGATTTTTTTTTTTGTTTTGTTTTCCTCTTTCCTGATAGCGTTGGCTATTGTGCCCATCAATAGGTATGTTGGTAAGTACAAATTACATTATCCCTAGATGTCCAATGTACGTGTGTGATTTTTTTTTTTTTTTTTTTTTTTTTTTT
>NW_022170663.1:6417347-6430853 GCF_008802855.1 Photinus pyralis
TTTTAATACACAATAAACTGATCTGTGTAGCTAATTTTTCGTATGAACGTGTCCATTCACATAAAATCTTAAACATCCATTTTAATTATTTGTCATTTGACACCCTGTATCAGTGACCGATTTACCAGCAGGCTAAATAGCAAGGAGCCTAGGGCAGCAGATTTACGGGGCGGCAAATTTGGCCAAACAGTTTTTGTCTTACAGAAATTTAAAAAAAGCATTATGCAGGGTGAGGTTTTTTAATTTTCACTAAGGGAATCTCGTAAAACGTAAGAGATACAAAGTTAGTAGCTCTACAGCTGCAATAGAATCTAGATGGATATTGTATTTATTAACATTTTAACCTCCTACATTGTTTCTGGAGTAAAATAATCGTGAAACTAACTTTACCGTGAAATTATCTTTCACCTAAAATTGATGGGTCCAAGCATTTTTCAAATCCTTAAACTAATTGAAAATAGCTGTACCTACTACGCAACTTTTTATAGGAAACAGGACTTATTTTCAAAACTGAAAATTGTAAATTCTTTGGAATGTTTGGGAAGTTGAGATTAGGCGATTTGTGAAGTTAATATTAGGATTTTTCTTCTGTCAGATCCAGGATGTATACGAGGAGAGATTATAAAATTCTAAGTTTCAACAGACGGAGAAAACAGTAGCAATAAGTAAGCAAAAATAAGTAAACACCTACCAGTTATTCAACAATGCATATCAATGATCCACGTGTGCCATTCCTCAAGGTAATACTGGAAAATGTTCCATCCATGATAACGGTGGAACAGATACGATATGGTGATGCACTTTATTCCTCCCGTCTGAAAAGCAATAGATAGGTTAATAACTGAGTAGGTACCTACTTGAGAAGAAGACAAGTTTTATATCATAAAATTGATCATTTATTGTACCTAGAACACTTTAAAACAATTTCGGTCGGTATAGTTTTGCACGATTTTGGACGAAAGTTTGATCACGAGCGCAATAATTCTTGTCCCTCATATAGAAAATTTTGAGAAAAAATCTGGGAAGTATGTAGAAACTGAACGAAATTAGAGGAAATTTTCGGGAAATGTTGAGAAAATAGGAGGAAATTTCAAAGGAATGAGGAAATTTTAGGGAAGTATAAAGAAATATTGAGGAAATCTAGAGGAAAGTCTGAGAAAATTAGAGTAGTAGTAAGAGTAAATCTAGAGAAAATTTTAAGGAAATAAAAGGTTTCTATAGGGAAGTAATGTTAGTACTTATTTCACGTTAATTCAGATAAATTTAGTGTAAATTTAGGGAAATTTAAGACAATGCTAGAAATGCGGACAATTAAGGAAAATGGTGGCAATTGTTAGGCAATGAAGGAAATCATAAATAAGTCGTGACCAACCCCTAGATTCTGAATGATCATGAACAACGCTCAAATTAAAAACGAATGGGATACTGTTAGTTAACAAACTGAATTTAAATATATGGGATTTTAGTTTTTCGAAAATAACATACGTACTTACAAGGAGAAAATTCATTGGAGGATTAATTAATACAAGCATTGATAACTACAATGATACAAGTTAAAATGCAAACACGTACCCGTACAAAAGCAGGACCAACATGCCTCGAAGACGGTCGAATAGTTTGTGTGTATTATAGGAAAGTAAAGTAATAAATGAATGCAAGGTTAACACCTTTGCGTGTTAGATAAGAGCAATTGGGTGGTTTTAAAAGGCAAGTTATTTGATAAGCGAAAACGTGATTTCATTTAGGATGCGTAATTTAGGGTCATTGATTTCTCTCATTTCGAAGATCATACGTTTAACGAATTTGTTGTAAATAGTCTAAAATTATAAAACTTTCTAAAACATGGAAACGAGAAAATTTTATTAATGAAAATGGAAAAAGTTTACGGCGAATTTGACTAAACATTGATGACAAGCTAATTTAAATTGATTTGCACGTTCTAGAGGGGTATCTTTAGTACGGATAAGATTGTGGTTATAAGGAAAGGAACGATTTAAGTTAAACTGTTTGTAATGATTTGGGGGTCAGTTTGAGTTTAGGGTACAGAAGCGAAACGAAGAAAGATTAATAAGAGTTAGACAATGGTAGAGACGGATTCTGAGAGGCAATGATTAATTGAACTTCAACTATACCTACGTTATGATATCCAATGACAAATTTGAAACTTATGGGATTAACAAAAAGTCTACAGCAAGGAAATTTAAATTTTCAGGGATGGAAGGAATTGTGATGAATGTTGCTGTGGTAAAGGGTTTTGTAAATGTCCTTTATGTACAGTACAATTAAATGTAATTATTAAAAAACACTAAATTGTTTATAAGTGGTACCCTTGAAGATAAAGAAAATGTGCTTCAAGCATAAGTTTAAGGCGGGTATCGGCGTAATGAAATAATTTTTTGGCAATTTGGCGTCAATAGAAGAAGAGAATGTAACAAAAAAGATTGTCTGTATGGAAGGTTAAATTGTGTTAATGGAATACATGGAATGGGGTTTGATGTAATTTTTAGTAGTTCAGGAGATTTTTAAACAGGGTCTTGCAAAAGAAAACAGTTAGTCCTCAATCGGAAACCGTGATACAGTAGGTTAAATTATAAAGACGTTGAGTATTTTAGGGCTTAGTAAAATGATGTTTTAAATACTCGATGGTGCCCACAGATTTTTATTGCGTTTCGTTTTTAAGAAACCATAATCAATATTTTTATATGGACCGGAAAAAAGTAACACCCTGTAATTAATAGCATTTTCGATTAGCTTTATATCGATGTAACGCGCATTATTGTTTCTAAACGTTTTGCCCAGAAAAAAACTCGCTTCTCAAGAGTGTAAATAAATAACTGAAAGACAAGGCAGTCATTAAAAAAATCCTCAAGACCTCTGAAAGTTTTTCTATTGCTTTTAGGTGCCACATGATAACAAACAAAAACCTTAGAGGATTTTGACTTTTAGCATTAGAAATACACCAAATCTTCTTGTAGGTAGAGGGTTGTTTTTCTTGGAAACTCCTAAATGCTTCTAAAACTTGTTTCATTTATTCATTTGTACTCGTATATTTAAACTGATAGACTTCTTTGTCTTACTAAGTTTCTTAGAGAAAATTTTTTTATATAAATTTTGAGTTTGTTCGTTCATGTGTTTCTCTAATAAGGCTTATAATAAAAGAGAACGATGAAAAGTTAAAACTGAAAGATGTTTTGCGGAGGATGGATTTCAGTCATGGACAGCCTATCAAAATAAGTTTAAAATGAATCCCTGATTTAGTTTCGCTAATTAAATTAAGGGTTTACTTTTTACTTTTATTTCGCCGAATGAAAGAAGCTGGCACCAATAATTTGGGAAACTTCAAAATCTGAGAATGGATGAAAGTTTCAACTCTGGTTTACTGCATATTATTAAATTTTTATCCTTGAGCTTAGTATTTGTGGAGATCCCCCACAAAGTTCCTGTACGTCATGATAAGTCCAGACTTTCGACAATTAAGTTATAATTTTAAAAGTATGGGAGGCCCCACGCAGCCCCCTAACCAGAAGAGAAAGGTCATCTATAGTTTTACAGTTTTTCGCAAATCGTTCAAATAGTTCCGCGAAAAAATTAATTCAAAACACCTCTCCTAAGTGTTTTGAAATGGAAGTTTCCTTATACGGAATACACCAAAAGTCCCGGAACGCTTAATTATCTCCGCTATGTGCAAATCAGTCTTTGTCAAATTTGATATGCGTATGCTACATAGAACAAAGAATGTCATTTTTTATTAAGTAACTACTTCTGGTTTAATGGGAACTTTCACCTACTGATTTTTTAATAGAAGATCCTGTATATATTTTTTTATTACACAATAAACTGATCTGTGTAGCTAATATTTCTTATGAACGTGTCCATTCACATAAAATCTTAAATATCCATTTTAATTATTTGTCATTTGACACCCTGTATCAGTGGCCGATTTACCAGCAGGCTAAGTAGCATGGAGCCTAGGGCAGCAGATTTACGGGGCGGCAAATTTGGCCAAAAAGTTTTTGTCTTACAGAAATTTAAAAAAAAAATCATTATGCAGGGTGAGGTTTTTTAATTTTCACTATGGGAATCTCGTAAACCGTAAGAGATACAAAGTTAGTAGCTCTACAGCAGCAATAGAATCTAGAGGGATATTGTATTATATTATTTATTAAACTTTTAACCTCCTACATTGTTTCTGGAGTAAAATAATCGTGAAACTAACTTTACCGTGAAATTATCTTTCACCTAAAATTGATGGGTCCAAGCATTTTTCAAATATTTACCTTAAACTAATTGAAAATAGCTGTACTACGCAACTTTTTATAGGAAACCGTACTTATTTTCAAAACTAAAAATTGTAAAGATCAGGCTAACATTCTTCGGCAGCCCCCGAAAATTTCTCATCTTAGTTATCAAGATCCGGTTTAATAAAAAAAAAGTTTCCTAAGATATCAGCGAGTGGTTTTGTGTCTTTAATAAACCTTGTACGACCAGATTATTTGGATCACTAAAGAAAAAAACTGTACGTAATTTAATATTTTATAAAATTTTGAATTATGAACCGCCTGATTGCGAGGTATTATGTCCAAATGAGCTTTGCAAGGTTGTCTTTCTTTCAGACTTTGTATTAATTTTTTTATGTGTTTCGGAATAAATTTTTGCACTCGTCAAAATTGTATTATTATTCGAATCCTTTGTGTGATCCAGATTTATTTCAGGTGTTAATCAAAAGCTGTATAATAAATTCTTTGGAATGTTTGGGAAGTTGAGATTAGGCGATTTGGGAAGTCAATATTAGGATTTTTCTTCTGTCAGATCCAGGATGTAAGTATACGAGGAGAGATTATAAAATTCTAAATTTCAACAGATGGAGAAAACGGTAGCAATAAGTAAGCAAAAATAAGTAAACACCTACCAGTTGTTCAAGAATGCATGCCAATGATCCACTTGTGCCATTCCTCAAGGAAATGACGTACATACTTGGAAAATCCATCCATAATAACGGTGGAACAGATACGTCTGAAAAAGAATAGATAGGTTAATAACTGCGTAGGTACCTATTTGAGAAGAAGACTGTTTTATATCATAAAACTTATCATTTATTGTACCTAGAACACTTTAAAACAATTTCGGTCGGTATAGTTTTGCACGATTCTGGACGAAAGTTTGATCACGAGCGCAATTCCTGTCCCTCATATAGGAAATTTTGAGGAAATAGGAGGAAGTTTCAAAGGAATGAGGAAATTTTAAGAGAATATTAAGAAATATTGAGGAAATCTAGAGGAAAGCCAGAAAATCAAGAGAAAATTTTAAGGGAATAATAGGTTTCTATAGGGAAGTAATGTTACTAATTTAATGTTAATTCAGAGAAATTTAGTGTAAATTTAGGGAAATTTAAGACAATGCTAGAAATGCGGGAAATTAAGGAAAACGGTGGCAATTGTTAGGCAATGAAGGAAATCATAAGTAAGTCGTGACCAACCCCTACATTCTGAATGATCATGAACAACGTTCAAATTAAAAACGAATGAGATACTATTATAGTTAACAAACTGAATTTAAAGATAGGGGATTTTAGTTTTTCGAAAATAACATACGTACTTTACATGGAGAAAATTCATTGGAGGATTAATTAATACAAGCTTTGATAAATACAATGATACAAGTTAAAATGCAAACACGTACCCGTACAAAAGCAGGACCAACATGCCTAGAAGACGGTCGAATAGTTTGTGTGTATTATAGGAAAGTAATAAATGAATGCAAGGTTAACACCTTTGCGTGTTAGATAAGAGCAATTGGGTGGTTTTAAAAGGCAAGTTATTTGATAAGCGAAAACGTTATGTCATTTAGGATGCGTAAGCGTAGGTAATTTAGGGTCATTGATTTCTCTCATTTCGAAGATCATACGTTTAACGAATTTGTTGTAAATAGTCTAAAATTATAAAACTTTCTAAAACATGGAAACGAGAAAATTTTATTAATGAAAATGGAAAAGGTTACGGCGAATTTGACTAAACATTGAGGACATGCTAATTTAAATTGATTTGCAAGTTCTAGAGGGGTATCTTTAGTACGGATAAGATTGTGGTTATAAGGAAAGGAACTATTTAAGTTAAACTGTTTGTAAAGATTTGGGGGTCAGTTTGAGTTAAGGGTACAGAAGCGAAACGAAGAAAGATTAATAAGAGTTAGACAATGGTAGAGACGGATTCTGGGAGGCAATGATAACATTGAACTTCAACTATACGTTTTGATATCCAATGACAAATTTGAAACTTATGGGAACTTAAGGATTAACAAAAACTCGAGAGCAAAGGAATTTAAATTTTCAGGGATGGAAGGAATTGTAATCAATGATGCTGTGGTAAAGGGTTTTGTAAATGTCCTTTATGTACAGTAAAATTAAATGTAATGATTAAAAACCACCAAATTCTTTAAAGTGGTACTCTTGAAGATAAAGAAAATGTGCTTCAAGCATAAGTTTAAGGCGGGTATCGGCGTAATGAAATAAATTTTTGGCAATTTGGCGTCAATAGAGGAAGGGAATGTAGCAAAAAAGATTGTCTGTATGGAAGGTTAAATTGTGTTAATGGAATACATGGAATGGGGTTTGAATTTTTAGTGGTTGAAGAGATTTTTAAACAGGGTCTTGCAAAAGAAAACAGTTAGTCCTCAATCGGAAACCGTGATACAGTCGGTTAAATTATAAAGACGTTGAGTATTTTAGGGCTTAGTAAAATGATGTTTTAAATACTCGATGGTGCCCACAGATTTTTATTACGACGTTTCGTTTTTGAGAAGCCATCATCAATACTTTTATATGAACCGGAAAAAAGTAACACCCTTTAATTAATAGCATTTTTGATTAGCTTTATATCGATGTAACGCGCATTATAGTTTCTAAACGTTTTGCCCAGAGAAAAACTCGCTTCTCAAGAATGTAAATAAATAACTGAATGAAAGACAAGGCATTCATTAAAAAAATCCTCAAGAGCTCTGAAAGTTTTTCTAATACTTTTAGGTGCCACTTGATAACAAAGAAAAACTATATAGAGGATTTTGAGTTTTGGCATTAGAAACACACCAAATCTTCTTGTAGAAGGATGCTTTTCTTGGAAACCTCTAAATGCTAACTTCTTTTATTTATTTATTTATAAATTTAAATTGATAGGCTGCTTTGTGTTACTAAGTTTCTTGGAGAAAATTTGTTGATATAAATTTTGAGTTTGGTAAGTCATGTGTTTCTCTAATAAAGCTTTAAAGTGCCCCTATAATAAAATAGAACAATGAAAAGTTAAAACTGAAAGATGTTTTTGCAGAGTATAGATTTCAGTCGTGGGCAGCCTATCAAAATAAGTTTAAAATGGATCTCTGATTTAGTTTCGCTAATTAAATTAAGGGTTTACTTTTTACTTTTATTTCACCTAATGAAAGAAGCTGGCACCATTAATTTGGGAAGCTTCAAAATCTGAGAATGGATGAAAGTTTGAACTCTGGTTTACTGCATATTAAATTTTTGTCCTTGAGCTTAGTATTTGTGGAGATCCCCCACAAAGTTCTTGTACGTCATGATAAGTCCAGACTTTCGACAATTAAGTTATAATTTTAAAAGTATGGGAGGCCCCACGAAGCCCCCTAACCAGAAGAGAAAGGTCATCTGTAGTTAAACAATTTTTCTGAGAAAAAATTAATTCAAAACACCTCTCCTAAATGTTTTGAAATGGAAGTTTCCTTATACGGGGTACACGGGATCAAAATTGTGTTATTATTCGAATCCTTTGTGCGATCCAGATTTATTTCAGGTGTTAATCAAAAGCTGTATAATAAACTCTTTGGAATGTTTGGGAAGTTGAGAATAGGCGATTTGGGAAGTCAATATTAGGATTTTTCTTCTGTCAGATCCAGGATGTAAGTATACGAGGAGAGATTATAAATTTCTAAGTTTCTACAGACAGAGAAAACGGTAGCAATAAGTAAGCAAAAGTAAGTAAACACCTACCAGTTGTTCAAGAATGCATGTCAATGATCCACGTGTGCCATTCCTCAAGGTAATGACGTACATACTTGGAAAATGTTCCATCCATGATAACGGTGGAATAGATACGATATGGTGATGCACTTTACTCCTCCCGTCTGAAAAAGAATAGATAGGTTAAGAACTGAGTAGGTACCCCTACTTGAGAAGAAGACTGTTTTATATCATAAAACTTATTTATTGTAACTAGAACACTTTAAAACAATTTCGGCTGGTTTAGTTTTGCACGATTCTGGACGAAAGTTTGATCACGAGCGCAATAATTCTTGTCCCTCATATAGAAAATTTTGAGAAAATATCTGGGAAATATGTAGGAACTGAACAAAATTAGAGGAAATTTTCGGGAAATTTTGAGAAAATAGGAGGAAATTTCAAAGGAAATTTTAGGGAATTATTAACAAATATTGAGGAAATCTAAAGGAAAGTCTGAGAAAATCTAGAGAAAATTTTAAGGAAATAAAAGGTTTCTATAGGGAAGTAATGTTACTTATTTCACGTTAATTCAGAGAAATTTAGTGTAAATTTAGGGAAATTTCAGACAATGCTAGAAATGCGGGAAATTAAGGAAAACGGTGGCAATTGTTAGGCAATGAAGGAAACCATAAATAAGTCGTGACCAACCCCTAGATTCTGAATGATAATGAACAACGCTCAAATTAAAAACGAATGGGATACTGTTAGTTAACAAACTGAATTTAAATATATGGGATTTTAGTTTTTCGAAAATAACATACGTACTTACACGGAGAAAATTCATTAGAGGATTAATTAATACAAGCATTGATAAATACAATGATACAAGTTAAAATGCAAACACGTACCCGTACAACAGCAGGACCAACATGCCTCGAAGACGGTCGAATAGTTTGTGTGTATTATAGGAAAGTAATAAATGAATGCAAGGTTAACACCTTTGCGTGTTAGATAAGAGCAATTGGGTGGTTTTAAAAGGCAAGTTATTTGATAAGCGAAAATGTGATGTCATTTAGGATGCGTAATTTAGGGTCATTGATTTCTCTCATTTCGAAGATCATACGTTTAACGAATTTGTTGTAAATAATACTGTTTCTAAAATAGGGATCGAGAAAATTTTTATAATGAAAATGGCAAAGTTTACGGCGAATTTGACTAAACATTAAGGACAAGCTTAAAATAGATTTGAACGTTCTAAGGGATATCTTTAGTACGGATAAGATTGTGGTTATAAGGAAAGGAACTATTTAAGTTAAACTATTTGTAAAGATTTGGGGGTCAGTTTGAGTTTAGGGTACAGAAGCGAAACGAAGAAAGATAAAAGAGTTATTACGACATTTCGTTTTTGAGAAACAATGATCAACTTCATATTTTTATATGAATTTGTCTTACTAAGTTTCCTGGAGAAAATTTTTTTATATAAATTGTTAGTTTGTCCGGTCATGTGTTTCTCTAATAAGGCCTCTAATAAGGCTTATAATAAAAGAGAACGATGAAAAGTGTGAAAGATGTTTTGCAGAGGATGGATTTCAGTCATGGACAGCCTATCAAAATAAGTTTAAAATGAATCCCTGATTTAGTTTCTCTAATTAAATTAAGGATTTACTTTTTACTTATATTTCGCCGAATGAAAGAATCTGGCAGCAATAAATTTGGGAAACTTCAAAATCTGAGAATGGATGAAAGTTTGAACTCTGGTTTACTACACATTAAATTCTTATTCTTGAGCTGAGTACTTGTGGAGATCCCCCACAAAGTGCCTGTACGTCATGGTAAGCCTAGACTTTCGACAATTAAGTTATTATTCGTTAATAAGGCCGCACGCAGCCCCCTAACCAGAAGAGAAAGGTAATCTATATACAGTTTTTCGCAAATCGTTCAAATATTTCTGCGAAAAAATTAATTCAAAACACCTCTCCTAAATGTTTTGAAATGGAAGTTTCCTTATACGGGGTACACCAAAAGTCCCGGAACGCTTAATTATCTCCGCTATCTGCAAATCAATCTTTGTCGAATTTGATATGCGTATGCTACATAGAACAAAGAATGTCATTTTTTATTAAGTACCTACTTCTGGTTTAATGGGAACTTTCACCTACTGATTTTTTAATAGAAGATCCTGTATATATTTTTATGTCTTACTAACCTAAACTGATATCTATACTCTCGGGCGACTAAAAAGCTCTCGGGCCATAGGCCCTCGAGCTTTTTAACTCGTCGCCCTCGAGAATATAAACATCACTATTATGCCCTTAATACGAGTACATAAATAACTATTTTAATACACAATAAACTGATCTGTGTAGCTAATTTTTCGTATGAACGTGTCCATTCACATAAAATCTTAAACATCCATTTTAATTATTTGTCATTTGACACCCTGTATCAGTGACCGATTTACCAGCAGGCTAAATAGCAAGGAGCCTAGGGCAGCAGATTTACGGGGCGGCAAATTTGGCCAAACAGTTTTTGTCTTACAGAAATTTAAAAAAAGCATTATGCAGGGTGAGGTTTTTTAATTTTCACTAAGGGAATCTCGTAAAACGTAAGAGATACAAAGTTAGTAGCTCTACAGCTGCAATAGAATCTAGATGGATATTGTATTTATTAACATTTTAACCTCCTACATTGTTTCTGGAGTAAAATAATCGTGAAACTAACTTTACCGTGAAATTATCTTTCACCTAAAATTGATGGGTCCAAGCATTTTTCAAATCCTTAAACTAATTGAAAATAGCTGTACCTACTACGCAACTTTTTATAGGAAACAGGACTTATTTTCAAAACTGAAAATTGTAAATTCTTTGGAATGTTTGGGAAGTTGAGATTAGGCGATTTGTGAAGTTAATATTAGGATTTTTCTTCTGTCAGATCCAGGATGTATACGAGGAGAGATTATAAAATTCTAAGTTTCAACAGACGGAGAAAACAGTAGCAATAAGTAAGCAAAAATAAGTAAACACCTACCAGTTATTCAACAATGCATATCAATGATCCACGTGTGCCATTCCTCAAGGTAATACTGGAAAATGTTCCATCCATGATAACGGTGGAACAGATACGATATGGTGATGCACTTTATTCCTCCCGTCTGAAAAGCAATAGATAGGTTAATAACTGAGTAGGTACCTACTTGAGAAGAAGACAAGTTTTATATCATAAAATTGATCATTTATTGTACCTAGAACACTTTAAAACAATTTCGGTCGGTATAGTTTTGCACGATTTTGGACGAAAGTTTGATCACGAGCGCAATAATTCTTGTCCCTCATATAGAAAATTTTGAGAAAAAATCTGGGAAGTATGTAGAAACTGAACGAAATTAGAGGAAATTTTCGGGAAATGTTGAGAAAATAGGAGGAAATTTCAAAGGAATGAGGAAATTTTAGGGAAGTATAAAGAAATATTGAGGAAATCTAGAGGAAAGTCTGAGAAAATTAGAGTATTAGCATTGAATAAAAACACTATTATTCAATGGTATTAGTAAGAGTAAATCTAGAGAAAATTTTAAGGAAATAAAAGGTTTCTATAGGGAAGTAATGTTAGTACTTATTTCACGTTAATTCAGATAAATTTAGTGTAAATTTAGGGAAATTTAAGACAATGCTAGAAATGCGGACAATTAAGGAAAATGGTGGCAATTGTTAGGCAATGAAGGAAATCATAAATAAGTCGTGACCAACCCCTAGATTCTGAATGATCATGAACAACGCTCAAATTAAAAACGAATGGGATACTGTTAGTTAACAAACTGAATTTAAATATATGGGATTTTAGTTTTTCGAAAATAACATACGTACTTACAAGGAGAAAATTCATTGGAGGATTAATTAATACAAGCATTGATAACTACAATGATACAAGTTAAAATGCAAACACGTACCCGTACAAAAGCAGGACCAACATGCCTCGAAGACGGTCGAATAGTTTGTGTGTATTATAGGAAAGTAAAGTAATAAATGAATGCAAGGTTAACACCTTTGCGTGTTAGATAAGAGCAATTGGGTGGTTTTAAAAGGCAAGTTATTTGATAAGCGAAAACGTTATGTCATTTAGGATGCGTAAGCGTAGGTAATTTAGGGTCATTGATTTCTCTCATTTCGAAGATCATACGTTTAACGAATTTGTTGTAAATAGTCTAAAATTATAAAACTTTCTAAAACATGGAAACGAGAAAATTTTATTAATGAAAATGGAAAAGGTTACGGCGAATTTGACTAAACATTGAGGACATGCTAATTTAAATTGATTTGCAAGTTCTAGAGGGGTATCTTTAGTACGGATAAGATTGTGGTTATAAGGAAAGGAACTATTTAAGTTAAACTGTTTGTAAAGATTTGGGGGTCAGTTTGAGTTAAGGGTACAGAAGCGAAACGAAGAAAGATTAATAAGAGTTAGACAATGGTAGAGACGGATTCTGGGAGGCAATGATAACATTGAACTTCAACTATACGTTTTGATATCCAATGACAAATTTGAAACTTATGGGAACTTAAGGATTAACAAAAACTCGAGAGCAAAGAAATTTAAATTTTCAGGGATGGAAGGAATTGTAATCAATGATGCTGTGGTAAAGGGTTTTGTAAATGTCCTTTATGTACAGTAAAATTAAATGTAATGATTAAAAACCACCAAATTCTTTAAAGTGGTACTCTTGAAGATAAAGAAAATGTGCTTCAAGCATAAGTTTAAGGCGGGTATCGGCGTAATGAAACAAATTTTTGGCAATTTGGCGTCAATAGAGGAAGGGAATGTAGCAAAAAAGATTGTCTGTATGGAAGGTTAAATTGTGTTAATGGAATACATGGAATGGGGTTTGATGTAATTTTTAGTGGTTGAGGAGATTTTTAAACAGGGCCTTGCAAAAGAAAACAGTTAGTCCTCAATTGGAAACCGTGATACAGTAGGTTAAATTATAAAGACGTTGAGTATTTTAGGGCTTAGTAAAATGATGTTTTAAATACTCGATGGTGCCCACAGATTTTTATTACGACGTTTCGTTTTTCAGAAACCATCATCAATATTTTTATATGGACCGGAAAAAAGTAACACCCTGTAATTAATAGAATTTTCGATTAGCTTTATATCGATGTAACGCACATTATAGTTTTGCCCAGAAAAAAACTAGCTTCTCAAGAGTGTAAATAAATAACTGAATGAAAGACAAGGCATTCATTAAAAAATTATCAAAGTCCTCGTTTGAGATCGAAGGGACTTCAGCGCATTTTTGTGTGGCAGATCAGTATTCTATTAGCCACTTTCGATTCAACCATCAATAACAGATCTTGTCGAAGGCTACTACATTCACTAACCGCTTCCCACTTTCCTCGTGCACCCGCAATTTGCTTTTAAAGATTTGACTCCACCATCAGGAAGATCGTGTCGGGGGCTACCACATTCCCTTTGACGGTACCCACTTCCGACGTTCGGTTCACCCGCAATTCGCGTTTGAAGGTTTGACTCCACCATCAGTGAGATCGTGTCGCGGGCTACCACATTCC
>NW_022170663.1:6430953-6455802 GCF_008802855.1 Photinus pyralis
TATTTGGTTCGTTATGGTGTCGAGTCTTGTACCAAGGAAGGATTTTTTCTGCACCGCTTACAAAAAAAGTTATTGCAAAAAAAACAAAAAACCGTTTTTTACATGTTCCACACTTTTGCCGTTTATTAACGATCCTAGGGATCGTTTATAATTTTGCATTGCTATCTGTCGTCTGCCTGTTGGTCTGTCCGTCTGTTCCTTTGTCTGTCTGTCCATCTATCTGTCCGTATGAACGATAACTTTGTTTAGAAATGTTCGATCGCTTTTACATCTCCGTTAGTTATGAACTGAATTGCATGAAATTCAATATGGGTATAGCTTTAGCCATATAATACGCAATGCCAAAAGTTGAATCGAATCGACAGTGCCCTTTTTTCACATCTCGACCATTTATAAACCGAATTGCAAACTTTTTTACTTATAAAAGTATTTGAATGAAATTTGATACATAGGCACTTGGAATAAAGGAAAAACTAGCGCCAGTTTCAAAATTTTATTTTGCGCATGCGCAGTGCCAACTTTTTTATCTATGGAAGCATTTAAGTGAAATTTGATATTTAGGCGCTTGGAACAAGGAAAATCTAACATTAGTTTCAAAATTTAGGTTTGCGCATGCGCAGTTCCAACTTTCTTATTTAGAAAAGCATTGAAATGAAATTCTTCTCATAAACTGAAATTAAAGTAGCACGTCAACAATGGATTGCCCATGTGCAACGCTATCTTTCATATTTGTGGCCGGATTTTTACGATTTTAATAGAAGTTGCATCTTACAATAATGGGAAATGAATGCAAGTGGAAATGCGCTTTATGTAAATCGTTTACGATTACTTTTTAACTTATAGCACCTTGTCCCGAACTCTCCCAAACTGTTCTCACTTTCGTATGTACAATTTCGACCTTGATTTCTAAAGTTTTGTTTAAATTAAATTGGACGTCGATTATCTTAAAAATGTAGCAGCTGTCAATTTTATCTACCTACTACTTCGAACATAGGAGAATTATATTGCATACAAAATCCTATGTTCGCATTAACAAAAAATTCACTGTATATGATCTCCATCGACCGTACTTTCAAATAATCAATCAGGTTAAAGTGCATACTAATTACAATCCCGCGCGATTTATTAATGCTGATGAGTGATGACATTTTGAATTTCTCGCAGAACAAAAAATTAAGGGTTGTTAACTATAATAGACACATATTTCAAAATATCTCAAAAACTATAACAGCGCAAAAGTTAGTTTCAGCGGCGCATTTGAGCGCATAACTAAAGGGAACGTATAGCACTAAGAATGTTTAAAAAAGTGCACTTTTTTAAAACCATCAATTTAGCCCCACCCACCTTCTGTCTTTCGTTATGGTCATACGGTAGTGGCGCAAAATGTTAATCCAGTGGCGCAGTTTAGCGCATAACTACAGGCACAATTTGGAATCATCAGATATACCAAATTGCATAATGGGGGGGGGGCTGCTTGAACTTGAACCCCCCCAAATGTTTTTCAAAATATCTCAAAAACTTTAACAGCGCAAAAATTACTTTCAGCGGCGCGTTTGAGCGCATATCGAGCGCATTATTACATGGTAATATCATAATGAAATGTTTAATGGGGGGGGCCAACTTAACCGACCCCGTTCTGTCGCTATTTCAGTTCTGTAGTACTAGCTCTGGGTTGTGTTCTTTTGGGTGCTGTGGTAATTGGTATGGATCATAAGGAGAAACTGACAATAATTTGAGGATATATAGTATTATTTGAAGATACGAAAAAAAAGAGACTGTGGTCAAAACAGTGATTCCTGAAACGAAAAAAGTACCCTCTTGTGAGAATTAGAAACGAGAGAGTTTCATAATTTGCACAATTTATTAAAATATGTTCGCCCAGCTGTTGAGAGGAATGATACCCACATGAGGCAGTTACCAGTAGAGAGGGGTTAATTGCCACGCTCCAGTACTTAGCAACTTGAAGGAATTTTGAAGACCTAACATTCAGTTGTGCAATCTCCACAGTTTCTCGGGAAAAATACCTGAAACTTTCAAATAAACCACCTGCCTTGGCAGAATATGCTAGGAAATGGCATAAAATTATTTCATTAGTAGTTAGGTGTAGGTACTTGGTTGGTGGAGTAAGCACTACAATCTTTACCAGTGTCTAAATTGTTCCCCAAAAATGCGCATTTTGTTCGGGAATGTTAATATCACCGTAGTCTTCAAAATTCACTTTTAAAATATCACCAAAAGGTAACTGATCGGATTGTATTTGACTAACAGTTTCACCATCAGTTCTCGGTGTTGTTCCGCAATTTTGCTTGTAAAGTTACCCAAAAGATCATTCAAACCTTTAGCCAAAGAGTACTATGGGTACTCTTTGCTTTAGCACAATTTGCGCCTGCATTATATTCAAAGTAATTTAAACAAAATATTTTTTTCAATGACTCTTTAATTGGAGTAGGATTAGTCGCATTTCCATTTTGATTTCTTAAATTTCCAAACATATTTTCAAGAAGTTTCTATTTTGTGATTCTACAGTGAGTTTTTTTTAAATGCGAACATAGGAGATTACATGCAATGTAATTTCCCTGTGTTCGATTTTTAAAAAAACACATCAATCTATGAGGTGTGCGCGGTTCACCTTCCCAAATCGCGCAACTTGTGTGACTATGAACAGCAACTCTAATAGTCTTTATGATGAAGAGCACTCGGTAAGATTTCTTTAAAGAAGCCATGTGAGGCCACAGCAACTTTAGGATACATTTTTCTGAAACTTACGATAACTTGACCTCACAGGCCACGCACTGACACCACAACTCATTGTGAACCAACCTTCAATTATTTGTAGGTCATGTGCACCTGTTATTCTACTAATTTGATCTATTCAATACATAAATGATGAAAATAAGAAAATAAATACCGATAACAATTACAATAATGTTCGAAGTGTCCTCCTTGACATTCTAAGCAATAACCTAACCGATTTCGTAATTAAATTGGACGACGGTATTTTTAAAAATGTGACAGCTGTCAATTGTATCTACTACTCATTTGAACTACTCAATAGATTGATGTGTTTTTTTTAAAATCGAACATAGGGAAATTACATTGCATGCAAACTCCTATGTTCGCATTTAAAAAAAATTCACTGTATGTCCGGCAAACAAATCCGTGAAACGACTATACACGTGCGGATTTGTCGGGCTCGCTGTCCGTGCTCGTCGTCCTGATCGACGGATGGCGAGCAAGATATGTACGCCGAACAAGCGGATACACACATACGAATTGATACGGATTTGTCCCGCGTACATGTCCGCCGTGCAGATCCGCCGTACATATCCGCATGTGAATGGCACCTTTTAGTTTAAGGGTAGCTTAAAATCCATGGCAACTACTGTCGCAATAATCGTTGCCATGGATTTTAAGCTACGCTTAAGTTCCGCTTAAGTTTGTAGGTGCAAACGGCCATTAGTGTTTTCAATTTATCAAGAACCTGAAACCATTTGTAAAAAATCAAAACTTTTTTAATTGTAGAAATTGCAGAAGAAGCTATCTAAGCGACATTACGGGCATAAGAGTGACAGTGTTAAAATGTACAAAGGTGACATCCTGTACCAAGGTCTAAATCATGCAAGACATCTGCTCAGTCCCCTTGACCAAGAGAGTGCAAAACAACCCTCGCAACTGATCTAACTAAATTAATGTTTAATAGCTTTTTTATTATACCTGAATCACAATCTCCGTTTTAAACACTCAAATGCGTGCGAAAAAAGGCCTTTAAAACACACGTGCTTTAAAGTTGCTAAGTAACGATACTTCAAGTATGACTTTTGAAACTGTGATTTGGGCGAAATAAAAATCTTCCTAAGTCGCTTTCTGTAAATGCAGAACATTTCTTTGGCTTGTACCTATCCTTTGGTTGAAGCTTTTACAAACGCGCGTAATTTAGGGTATGCTTCCAAATCTGTTCCACTTTTTAGTCCCAGCAATAAGTGAAGTTTTGAATGAATGCACCAAAAGATAGAAGATTTAAATACCTTTGACATTTCCTTCATATATGCCAGCATTATCGATGCATTTAAGACTTTATTCGTAAGTAACTTCCTATTCATCCATGGAAACAACTTTTCATATGATTGATAATAGGCTTTACTGGATTGAGATTTTACACCTACCAACGTTTGTTTAGATTTTACAACAAGCGATTTAATGGACGGTGTATTATCTTTTTCAACGGAAATCGTTTTATTCACAAAGACGACGATTTTTATAAGCAAACGTCAAGTGACATTTCAATGGCAATCGTGAAATTACGAACACCCAGCCCACTTAATTAGACATGTATTCGAGTATAACGTCAATATGATTTCATTGAATTTCCTATTTTTAAATTATACTGCAGGTATAATAAAAAATACTATAAGATACACGTGTATAATTGGTCTTTAAAGCACTTGCAACGTTAAAGGCACTCCGCTTTGCGTCGTGCCCTTAAACTCGTTGCGCGTGCTTTAAAGACTTGGTTATACACTTGTATCTTAATATACTATAAAACTAGCATCTAGTACCAAAAATGTATAGTGGTGATCGAATTGAAAAAACCAAGGCTTAAAACTGAAAACGAGATAATAGGTATCTTCAGTATTTGCATCGGGGCACCTCCAGTTCTGCCCTCTGTCTGCAGCTACAACAATAACGTCTTCCGCAGATACTTTTTACTGGTAAACCCAAGATCCGGATCATCGAGTATATTTCTACTTAAGCCGCATCTATTATTAGTGTTACGTTCTCTGTTTTCGGATTATTGCGACTTATTTTAAAGTACTGATAATTTACGTATAAAAAACTTTAAAAATAGATTGTACTCGAGCCCTAATCTGGTTCATATATCACTTGTGATTTGAAGTAGAGATTCTACTTTCAATTCAGTTAGCTATCAAGACTGTGATTAGATAACTTTCCGATTGTTCCTGTACGACTTGACAGAATAGTGTTCAAAATTGGTGCGTATATACCTCTGATCTCCAAAACTACTCGGAGTTTTGCATACCTATCACTATCCTTTTTGGATACGTGTGTTAGTACTGACTCTGCATGTGAACAATTTTACCAGTACCTTTACGAATTATTGGATACATTTGTTCCTAAATTCAATAACAAATCTCCTAAGTACCCCCTTTGGTATACTTCAGAAATTAAGCGTGTTATACGTCTCAAGTTTTCAGCGCTTAAGAAGCTTAAGAAGCACAGAACTCTAGCACACTTGAACAATTACAAGAATCTACGTGCCAATCTCAGGATACTAATCAAGGCAGCTTACAAGAGTCACATTCGTAACGTACAAAATACCATCACTGTTGATCCCAAACGTTTTTGGAATTTTATTAACTCCAAGAGAGGCAGTTCTCGTATCCCGTGCAGTGTAACGTATAATGATGATAATTGGGATAGCCCTGAGGGTATTGTTCAGGCATTTAGTCAATACTTTGCAAGTGTCTACTCTCCACTAACTAATAGGGACGTTTCTGGCTGCTATGTGTCTAGCAATGCTCCTGATGTCTCAGTTGATTATGTAACTGTTGATGAAGTGTGCTCTGCTATAGAAAAGTTGAAAAGTGGTCGTACTTCTGGACCTGACATGATCCCTGCGTTTCTTATTAAAGACTGTTCTGCTGTGTTGGCTGTACCTTTAACACGTATCATTAATCTTTCATTAGCAACAAATGTGTTTCCTGATAGGTGGAAAAGCGCTAATATTACGCCTGTTTTAAAACACGGTGACTCTAGAGATGTCAAAAATTATCGACCTGTGAGCATTTTAAACAACTTCGCAAAAATTTATGAAATCGTTCTATATGCTAGGATATACCCGAATGTAAGAAGACATATATCAATCCACCAGCATGGATTTATGGAAAACAGATCCACAACTACCAACCTAGCGTGCCTATCGCACATTATATCTGAGAATATCGACAAACGCGGTCAAGTTGATGTCGTTTATACAGATTTTAGTAAAGCCTTTGATACCATTCCGCATGACATCATTATTGCGAAGATCCACAACTTTGGCTTCAACTATAATCTACAAATGCTTTTCAAGTCTTACTTAAGCAATAGATTTCAGCGTGTTTTATATAACAATTTTTCTTCTGATTTTGTGATGGTTACTTCTGGTGTGCCTCAGGGTTCAATTTTGGGGCCACTTTTGTTTATTTTGTATATAAATGACTTAACTGATATACTGAAGTGTGGTGCACTGTTATACGCAGACGATTTAAAACTATTCACGCAAGTGTCGTCTACTAGTGACTGTGACTTTTTGCAACAACAGATAAATAGTCTTGTGCAATGGAGTTTGACTAATTCTTTGCTACTGAATAGTGCTAAATGTAAAATAGTTAGCTATACAAAAAAACATTCGCCGATTGCTTATGGTTATATGCTTGATTCCTCTCAACTACTAAGAACTGATGTGGTGAAAGATCTCGGTGTTTACTTTGACAGTAAGTTTTCGTTTTCACATCATGTTACTGCAGTATCTCGCTCATCAATGTCTGCGCTTGGTTTTATATTTAGGAACTGTAAACTACTCCAAAACGTTGTAGCGCTTAAATCATTGTTCTTTGCTCTAGTTAGAAGTAAGCTTGAATATTGTTCACCAATTTGGTACCCTACAACTAAGAAACATAGACATTCCCTTGAATCTATTCAAAGGAAATTCCTCAAATTTCTTTATTATAAAGTGAATTACGTCTACCCTCCTAGAGGATACTCCCATATTGCATTGTTAAACCAGTTTCATGTCGCTAGTTTAGAGGCTAGAAGGTTAAAATGTAACATAGCATTTCTATTTAACATCCTGCATCACAGGACTGATGCTCCTGACTTACTGTACCAAATTAACTTTTTTGTACCGCCTTACCATTCTCGCAATAGTTTACCATTTCATCTCCCACTACCAAGAACTAACGTGTTATTTATGTCGCCGATTTTTTATTTATCTAGAATATATAATAAATTTTGCGGAAATAAGGATATTTTCAGTTCTGCTTTAAACAACTTACTAAGTTGCATTGACCCATTTATTTTGCATTAGATACTCTTAGTTATAATTGCATTAAATATGATTGTTGATTTTTAATGGGTTTTGAATCAATTTCTATATATACCTATATATGTATTGGTAGCTTAATTTATGTTATTTTGATGTGCCGTCTGTAGTATTACACAATATTGTCCTCTAATTGGAATAATTTTTGTTCTGTTGGGCAATTAAATATTATTATTAAATATTATTATTATTACATAAAAATATACGCAATTGATCGCCAGAATTTCTTTTTTCTCTCTTTGAACTAAAGTTCTTTGATTATGTATACATATGTCATCACGAAATACTAAAATTCAGTTCACCAACACATTTAACATCATTCAACAGATGGTAACATATTATTACAGTTTTGTGCACCAGAGGGCGCGAAGGAACTGATTTTTTCTGAAACTACTACAGAAACAACTACTTCTCTAAAACGGGTGAAGAAAATGTGATTTTCCTCTCTAGTGAGGAAAGGAAAAAGCAATTGCTGCTTTAATCTTAAAAATGACATTTAAAATTTAAACATAATTACAGGTATCTAGATTACTATGTGTCAAACTTCATTATTGCAAACAATAAACTGAAAACTTAAAAGTAACCAACACAAACAAATTTAAAAGCAACTCCACTCCTCTCCCATCTGTGAAAAATAACATTCCGAAGTCTCTCAGATCCAGTACATGAAATACATGGTTAGTTAGCCGGACCTCCTCCAATCCAGAATGTATGTAAGGCCCTCGATTCGGTAATTTTTAGACTAAAGTTGTATTTCGAGATGAATGCCGCGAAGTAATTTTGTAACTTCGGCATTTACCACTGCACTGGCGAAACAGTTAATGACATTCAAAAAATGCAGATCCATACACAAAAGTATTGAAGTGGCTAATGAGTTTAAACATTGGATGAGCATTAACAGCTGGCCAATCTTAAACAAATCAAAATAAGAAAGTGAAACAAGCAAATTCGCTCAAGGGTTACCTACCCACAGTTACAAGCAATTAAAGGCGATACAATTTACAATGAGGCCGAAGAATTACAATTACAACTAAGCATATTACCTTTTGTTACATACAGCACAAACTTAGGTAGGTACGCAAAAATTGAACTACAAATTTGTGCAATAAAACTGTACTCGCTGAAAGGTATGTGACACTACATTACACAATGAACCTATATGAATTCCAAAATGCAAAATCATCAAAGCTAAATAAAAACACTATTTCCTTCATATAGCAAGCTATCATTGTTTTAAAAGATGTTGAAGTAGGAATTGTGATACTGTTTCGAGCCGGTGTTTCTATATACACTAACGGTGCCCGTAGCTTCAAATTTTAAATCAGACATCCCAAACTGATTAATTGGTACCACGCATGGATTGAAAAACGCCTCTATTCTCGATCACTCCGACCATAACGGCGACATGGCAGCATTTAGCCTGACTGGTCGTCTTTTTGCACTCGAGGCATGTCCATGAACTTGGCAGGCCTACTACAGCAGACCATTGTTCTGCTTACTCATATCGTTAGTGTTTCGTTAGTGCACGTTAGTGCCGCTGAAGAAATCCTTAGTACCCAAAAGGAAACTTACTATTTTTAAAAAATATTTGTGGGCCTGCTAACTTCATGCCAGCAGACCCATTTGAGAAAATCGATTCAATCTTTACACTAGTTGAACTAGCAGCGTTAGTGCTCGTTAGTGCCGCCAATATAAAGGTTAGTGCTCAAAGTGTAACAGCTCAAAACGTTGTAAAAAAGGGTCTGCTAACTTCATACAGCAGACCCACATTTGTCAAATTGGCTCTGTCCTAATGCGAATTTGAAGCGGCTCGTTAGTGCTTCGCATGCGAACGTTAGTGCTGCAAGCGATCCACACCAAAAAGGTACCAAACCACCTCAAAATTAAACTTGACATATTGAGACCTGCCAAGTTTACGCCAGTAGACCAACGAACGAAATCCGTTTGATTTTCTACTTTAATCGACCGGTAAGTATTAGTGGTAGTTGGGGTCTGCTAATTTCATGCAGCAGACGCACATTTGTCAAATTGGCCCTGTCCTAATGCGAATTTGAAGCGGCTCGTTAGTGGTTCACATTCGAACGTTACTGCTGCAAGGGATCCTTTTGTGTCCTTTTGTGCACTAACGATTTCTTCAGCGGCACTAACGTGCACTAACGGAACACTAACGATATGAGTAAGCAGAACCATGGTCTGCTGTAGTAGGCCTGCCAAGTTCATGGACATCTCGAGGGCCATGTAAAAAAGCATCGCGACTGCTTCTCCACGATCATCGCCAATTCATTAAGTAACTCACCGAGGAGCCTCCCGTCTCGAGCTAGTGCTAAGCTATCCTGGATCTCCGAACACTGCAATTGGGGTCTAACGTGTCGTAGGAGACGATATCCTGAAGGCTTAAGGTGGAGCTCATACCTACTTGAGAAAGGGGCACGCGCACCGCCTCTGAATTCTTTTTGCTAGCAATGTGGTCTCCGATTGGGTCGACACCCTGACCTATTCGGGCGACTAAGATCACTCATCACTATAATCATCATGATCATGCTCCTTATGCATTCTCGGAGCCTAGGAGCACAATAGTCGCTGCTCATTTATTAGCTCACAACCTTCACGTAGGAGTCACTTACATTAAAAGGACAATTACGCCAAACTCACTAATACTTTCCATGACCTACTTAGGATCCCCTAGGATCGTGACCAGAGCGCGTACGCCACGTAACTGCCTTAAGGCCCTTGCACTCATCTATGTACAATCTCGCATACTTGCCCCCTCAGCTTGCTACATTTATCAAATAGGGGTTGCGTTAATATTTTACTTTTTCGTTAATAAGGACTACCATAAAGTATGGTTCTTACATATGTAACGAAGCACCCATTTTTCGCCCTTAAGTTCATACCCGAAGTTATGACCGCACTGTATATTTGTGAAGTCGACCAGCGTTGCTGAACACCCGGGTTCGAGTTTGTCGCTTCGTTACGAAAGAGTACCGGAATTTAATTATTTGCTCGAGGAGTGAGTTGTCTGTGTTTATATTTTATTGTACCGCCACTCAGCACATAGTTTTGTAATTAATTTATCTGGATTCAAACCGTTCAGGGAGTTTTGTTTTTTTTGCAGCCGCCGTAATGCTCTCTTGCCAGGGAAGATTTCAGCCCCGTTAATTTTAGATTCCCAGTGAAAACCAGGATAGAAATGAGTTACAAATCGATTTGTTTACTCGTTATCAGTCTTGCAGACATGCCGAGGTGTAGATATCAACAACAGTTGTTGCGTCGAAAAATTCCAATTAGACTAGGGGTTACTTGAATTAATGAGTATTGAAGTTTGAATGCTCATGGTTAATGAGTTGTAGAAAAAACCGGCAGACGGCGTTCAAAATGTGCGCGCTTAAAAGACGGGTAGTCCGATATCCATCTTATATTTTTCCGATAACTACTCCCGCTGCTGTATTTACTTAGCAGGAACATCCTCGATAAAAATGGACACGTTTCTATAAAAGCAACACAATGCAGATCGAGTTTTAAGATCTGACGCCACAGGACGGGCAAGCTAGTTATAAGAGTATATACAAACGAAGCACAATTCTTCACATTTTTTTATTACATTTAAAAAATTTAAACATTTAGGTACCACAGACAGTTTCGAAGGGAACATACAAACATGTTACGACGCTAAGTCGCTTTCCAATTTCTTACAAAATATAATTTCTGCCCAAAAATATAGAGATCCATTTCTAATATACCTAGTGAGTTACAAACATATAAAGATCCTAGGGCGACGGTTTATTAAAACTCAACGCCGTCCGTAGCTTTTTACGTATATTTGGAGATGTCCATTTGCCCGACCCTGCCGATTGAGTAATTTCATTCGGCGAGACGCCCTCGTCGACATCGTCCGCTTCAGTTTTTATCTCCATCTTCTGCAACAAAGAAACGTACACATTTTTTGCATACTTTGTGATGTACTTACTTGCACAATTAGGCGCAACAGTTGTTGCTGAGTTTCTAACGCTGAGGATATGTCTCTTAGCTTTCTTTTTGTCTTTTCTATTTCATTCGCGATAAAGTCTTCGTTGCTTTCGATCATCAGATCCAGTCCTAAACGGAGAAACCGTGTTACTATAGGAATGGTGAACGTATGCTACTACAGAAGGTGTCTGAAAACCATTCCACACGGGTTCGTGCAAGCTAGCAAAAATGAAATGCCATTTTATGATTATCGTTGCTTGATGTGTCTTGTAAAGACAATGCTCGGGACTCGTGGTTTCTCTGTTTAAAAAAAGAGCTGTCAAAATTGCAACCAAATAATAGAAATCGGCATCAAAGGAGGTGAAAACCGTTATATCTTGAACAAATTTAATTGTGAGAACCGGAGGGGTTGAAATAGTGGTACCAAAGAAACCTGAAGCATTCATTATTGAGAGATTTGCTTGAAATTATTCAATTTTTTTTCAAATTCAAGTTTATTTTTAGGTGTGCTCATTACCAGTCGGTTCCGTATCGTGCAGTTCTCCTTTGTATGACCCGGTTATAACCCGCATTATAATCTCTCGGACGCGGACATTCATTGGCGTAATGTCCCTCGGACGCACAATTGAAACATCGCACTGCTGGTTTCGGTTTGCCACCTTTTTTATATCTCGCCGGTTCGTGTTACTCATTGCAGGAGTACGATATCATGCAATATATCATTGGCATCGCTATGTTCCTTGACCATTAAACCCGGAATTTTCTGTGTCAATCCTCACACAATTTGCTCTTTACATTCGCTGAAAATTAAATTTAACGCGTTGTGCAATCTCAGGTTTTCATGGAAATACACTTCAACATCTTCACATTGTGTTTGTACTCGTTTCTCCAGACTGTCACACTTTCACGTAAGACAAAAGTTGCCTTGAACTCGAATTCAAATTCTGGCCACGAACGGATTTTCACCCTTCTAACGTGAAACCAATCCCTAATCGCCACATTAAGTGGATTCTTGCAGTTTACAATTTAGTTCTTCTGGTCAGTTGTGTAGCATTCCGCTGGTATTCACCTTTTGTAGCCATTCCATAGCTTCGCTGCTGTTGTTTCCATTGGAGTTTTACCTAAATCGAGGAACAGTTCCAGACACTTTTTCCACTAAGAATAAAACCGGAATGGCGGATGACGATGGAGGATCTACAGACCCCAAAAAAAGTCGACCAAAACGAGATCATGGAGGCAGCGAAGATGATGCCAAGGAAAAAAGCTCCAGGGCGGACGGATTTCCCGCGGATTACGTGGCTCTGGTGGCCAAGAAAGACCCCGAGTTGTTGACCACCGCCTTCGATACAGTTATGAGAGAAGGGGAGTACCCGCAAATGTGGAAGAAGGCAGACGTTGTCCTGATCCCAAAGAAAGACTGGGGAAATTTTCGAGCAATAGCATTATTGAGTCGCCTGGGGAAGCTATTCGAGAGGGTAGTTGCGGCACGAATAAAATCTATATGGAATGCCTCCCCAAACCAATATGGCTTCGTGAAAGGGAGAGAAACAAAGGAAGCCTCGTAGAGACTGCCAGGACGGCCAAGGCGGAACGTGGCGGACCAGGGAGGTGGTGTTAATGGCATCCCTAGACGTCCAGAATGCGTTTAATAGTATGCCCACGGAAGTGATAGTGGGGGCCGTAGAGAGTACGGGAGCTCCGAAGTTAATGGTTAAACTTATTTATACTTATCTAACAGATCGGAGAGTAAAGGTGAGGCTACCCTCGGGAAATACATGTCATGTAGAAGTTGATGGAGGAGTTCCGCAGGGTTCAGTACTGGGACTCCTGCTGTGGAACATTGTGTATGATGAAGTAGTGAGCATGAGGGTGCCGAGGAAGGTCAAAATAGTCGCCTTCGCGGATGACCTCACCATAGTGGCTACGGACAGGAAACTGGAGGAGGCGAAGCGACGAATTGACACCACCGTAGAAGCAATAGACACGTGGATGAGCTTGAACAAGTTAAAGCTAGTGAGGGAAAAGTCTAAGGCGGCGGCTATAGTAGGGAGACGGAAAATACCCCAGGAAGCCGTGAGGATTGGGGGCGTAGACGTGCAGGTGGAGCGGGAAATAGAGATTCTAGGCGTCTCGATAGACAGCAGTTTAAAATTTGTCAATCATATAAGAAATCGGGCCGAAAAATCCAAGGCCATGGCGAAGAAGTTACAATGCCTGTTTAGAAACGTAGGGGGGCCAAGCGCAGGCAAGAGAAGAGTCATTAGCACTGCGGTTACCAACGCCATACTATACGGAGTGGAAGTGTGGGGAAAAGCGGCTAAGCTGAGGATCGTAAGGAAAACCTGGAGAAGGTCAAGAGAATAATGACCCTGAAAATAGTCTCGGCATATCGAACAGTAATCAATAAAGACCTTTGCGTCGTGGCGGGCGTAATACCGCTACACATCCAAGCTGAGATGAGAGCAGAAGGGGGCACTAGAGAAGAGACCTTGGCCCGATGGCAGGAGGAGTGGAGAAATAGGAAATCCTGGACTAGTAGGCTAATCCCAGACGTCCAAAAATGGCATAAGAGGAAACATGGGGAAGTACATTTCCACCTAACACAGTTCCTGACCGGACATGGTGTAAACGCACCATACCTTCATAGGATCAAAAAGTTTCAAGACGACACATGTGAGGACTGCGGAGGGAGAGACTCACCAGGACACGCGGTACTACAGTGTCAGAGATGGGATCCAATAGAGGAAGACAGTGTTATAGACGGTAGAGAGAGCAGCTGGAAGAAAATTGATAATTTCATCACGCCGGTCATAAGGACGAGAGAAATAGAGGCCAGGAGAAGAGAACAGTAAGGCAGCCCCCCCCCCCACACGAGCGGAAGAATACAATTGGTGATACCCGCTACGTTGGGGAACTGGGAGAAGGGTTTCAGTGGGTGCAAGCCCCACACTCCCCCTGGATAGAGGCACGCCATTACGCTACAGCAGGGGGTGCAGCAGGAATTTCCTCATTCCCAATTTAAAAAAAAAGGAAGCTGACTTGCAAACCTGACTGGCCCTTGTGGCCTGACGAGATGCGATTTTACTTGCCGACATGACCAGATCCTTGGGCTTTTGCAGACACCCAGAAACGATCACGAACAGGTGAAAAAAGTTACGATGTTCGTAGGTGCAGATTCGGCAAGCCACGATCCGTGTCCGTTTTTACTTTTCGATCCAGACCTGGAACTATTCCATCCGTCTCCCACGCGCGGGGTCGATTAACCGACTCGACACGTGAACCCGACTGATCTACGAATCCAACGAGATTATTGGACCAGGTTTTATTTGCCAATACTGTTTAATCCTCTGGCCCGACTCGTCAACTTAGTTTTACCTAAGCATGTATAGGCGAGGTTATTCTCTTCCTTCAGAGAAAAGAGGTCAGGATTCTCACACGCGAAGATTTTGAGTGTCCTTTAAGCGGCCAGTGTACCCGGCTGTACCTGTCATGACTCCTCGATCCGAGTCGATTTAATTCTTAGATTTGAATTTACTCGCAAATAGAAATAATTTCCACGATCAGATCAAACTGACATTTAAGAAACCAGACTGGTCAAACCGATTGAACACCGACACAGGCCGATACACTAGATCCACGTACCCGATTATAGTTGCCGATCCAATTTAACTCTCAAGCCCGACCTGATTCGACTTGATCCCTGGACTTAATGTGATCCACGGATTAAAGCAGCGATCTTCTGGGGCTCATACAGAACTAATTCTTAAACGACCACACCCGACTGGCCCAACGACAACTTTGCGTTCGGTTTTTTATCGATCGAATGTAAATCCTGCATCCAATTTGTTTCGCCGACTCAACTTGGTAAAATTGATCCGCCAAAAAGTAATAATCTCGCCGATGTTACTCTGACCCTTCAGTTACAAAACAGACCCCATCTAACCCCCGAATCAAGATAAACTCGACTTGGATTGACAAGGATCTGTGAACGCATTTCCATTGATTGATGTGATTTAGCCTTCAAAGTCGACTTGATCCGTGTATCCGACTCAATTCCACGATGTGACTTGACCACGATCTCATATTCGCTTCCCTTTTAGAAGGAAAATGTCTGACTCAAGACACGTCCCACTCCAATTTTACTTGCCGATCCGATTTAATCCTCAGAGACCACATGATCCACCGGCCACATTCGACTGACCAGTTTAACACTCCGATGACGATTTGCCTCACCGACTCGATTCGACTTGGTGGGCGGACTTCGCTTGATCCGCAAATAGAAGTTACACTTATTCACGAGCTCCTAGCGAGTGTATAATTTTGATGTGTCTGTCCCTCTGTCCGTCCATCCGTTAGCACGATATGTCGAATGATAATCAAATTTGTAGATCGGAGTTCGTGAATTGGCAATAAGGCCAAAAAATAAAGAAAGCCCTTTTGACACCTCCGTTTAGCTTTAGCCATATGAAACTCGAAAGTTAATCCTAATCACATTGCCCTTTTCGCATCTCGACCATTTATAAACCAAATTGCAAACTTTCTTATTTATGAAGGTATTTAAATGAAATTTCATACATAGCCACTTGGAATAAAAGCAAATTTAACGCGTTTCAAAAGTTGGTTCTGCGCATGCGCAGTGCCAAGTTTCTTATTTATGGAAACATTTAAATGAAATTGACCACTTGGACTAAAAAAAATTTGGTTTTATGCATAATGTGCAGTCCCAACTTTCTTATTTATGGAAGCAATTAAATGAAATTTCATACATATACACTTTAAATAAAAGCAACACTAACACCAGGTTCAAAATTTGCTTTTGCACATGCTATAGCCATACACAGGAGCTGGTTTTCTATATTTGTTTACACGTTTATTGCTATTCAGTTGGAAAAGTCGGAATGTTCGGACGTGCACATTCCTCTTGCTTCTGGTCATGGAGTGTTGAGTTAAATCGAGCCCGAGTTTAGGTGTTTTATTTAGGGTATGTTTAAATATTTTCTAGATATTTATTCTAGTTTAGATATAATCCTACAAGCTCTTCTTAAAATCGTACTTTTGTCCACCAGTGTGTCCGCTCGTCTGCCTTGAATAGAGTTCTAGAGACTTGAAACTTGGTGGTTTTACGATTGATTGTAAGTGAAAGAAGCTTGTGATCATTTACCATAAGCCCAAGGGAATCCAAATACAATTTGAGATATGAGTTATAGTAATTTTGCGCTGGTGCATGGTACAGTGCATAGTTGAGAAGAAAATATTAACATTTTACGAAAAGAGACTTATTGTGGTTCCTTACTCAACTGGTGCATTGCTCAGATGCTCACTCATATAAAAACGAGAAAGGTGCGTAATGGTTTCGTACACTTACACTTACATTTCACAGACGAGTACATGCAAAACGACACGAGTGTATACACACACTAAAATCATGCTCCTACCAGTACCACCTGGCTTTTTCTTTTGATTGGGTAAATACAACTCTTTGTTGCCTGTAAAGAAAACATGCTACAAATGCATCTGGTTTGATCAATGTCAGTTTAGAGGTATCTATCAGTACTGGGGCTGTAGCAAAAATACAGCCTCATAACTTGTAAGCAAATTAACGACACCAAGAAGTATATATAAGGTAATGACCTATACCAAGTTTTCGCTTACCATCGTCGGAAAACGGATTACCAAATCTGCGAATTATCGAATCGAAGAAACCCAACTTGCACTTTGTATTGTTGGGAAACTCGATTAGTTCGCTCTTGTCGATCTTCTCTAATAGCATCTTGGGAAGTTTGGTCTCCAATTCGGTGTGCAATATCACCTATAGAGTTGCTCAATGCATCTATCGCGACCGAACAACCGTGGACTTACTTACCTGCATTGCCAAACGCTTCAGTTGAGCGTTTCGCCGAACAGATTCGATATCGCCAACCGCGAGACCGATAAGCAAATTCATGAGGAGGATCGGCATTAGTACCATGAACACGCCGAGGATTAGAAACGCCGGAATCGGAAACGGTAAGGTTCTGCCATCCTCTTTTCTGAGATAGTAGGGTTCGACGAACGTGCCGAGAAAGTCGATCTCGCCGAGCATCATGGAGAAGGCGCGCATCAACGACATCGGGATTGTGCGAAATGAAAGGTGCTCTCCCTGCAATGGGATTGTCGGATGATTATGATGTCAAAGGTGAAGAAAGACAAGGTAGGGATTTTGGTCTAGTAGCTTTTATATGACGAATGAATTAGCAACTTTAGCGTCTATACATGCTCCGTTTTATTTCTTAAGTCCTGTATATGTACTGATTCCGTGCTCAAAGAAAAGTGAAAGAACCTTCATGTTTGTTGAATAGTGATTTCGAAACTTGATAGCACAGGAGCGTTTGTGCGTGTCAGTTATTTATATGCAAGAGCAAATCAAACTACCAAAATAACGGGTCCGTTAACTTGGTCCCCCCACTGTAAGATTTGATAGCCGTATTATTTTAAAATGATTGCGCTCGTTATGCGCTCATATGCGTCACCGATAATAACTCTTGCGCCATTATCGTTTTTTAGAAATCCGAAAAAACATTGGGGGGGGGGGCAAGTGAACGTAGCCCCCCCCAGTACGTATTTTGTCCCTTGTAACTAGGTCACCTGATACATTTGGTTATGCGCTCAATTGCGCCACTTGAATTAAAGCTAGCGCCATTACGGTTAAGCCGTGACAAATTTTCAAAGAGTGGGGGGCCAACTTAACGTTTTTAAAAGTTACTTTTTTTTAACATCTTTTCATATGAAATGGTACTCTCTGGTATGCACTGAAATGTGCCGTAAAAAGATATCTTTGCGCCATTCTTGTTTTTTGGTTATCCTTAAATATATTTGGGAGGGGCCAAGTGAACGGAACCCCGGACTATCTAGTTACATGACGTAACAGATAGGTACATGTTTGGATGCCTTACCCTTAGGCGACTGATTACTTTGTATGGAGTAGTTTAACTACAGTGTATGTTGCCTTTGTACTTACATCTAGTACGACAGATAGGATTTGGTCTTCAAAAGAGAGAGGTCATCGATCGATGTTCGAAGCAATACACATCGATCGCCGCCACATTCTATAAAGACGATATCCTGAAGGAAAATCGTTATGATTAAACCCGTTAGGGGAGACGACATCTCCATTCAATATTATCACCGTCGTCATCGTCAACGGTTTGCTATAGTATCAACAGCTTATTACTGAAGTACAAGAAACTGCTTAGGGCTTTATTGCCAAAGCCTGTTGTATAATTGTGAGTATTCCAATTCATTTATTCTATTTTATGGTTGCTATTTTGTTTAGAAATAATTTCCCATTCTGAAACCATCAGCTGCGTTTGCCCTCAAGATTCACTCGGAAAAGAATATAGGTACATTTATTTTATTTGTACAGTTTTCAATATAAGAATTATTTACTAACGTTGTACTTTATTTTCCTTCATGGTAACCAAACTGATAAGAAGTGTATCAATCAAGATAGATTACAGTTCATTAATTACTTTGTTGGTGCATGATCACCTGGTTCTCCGCACTTAGCCGCAAACAGTGTATACTGTATAACCTAATGATCGGTCTCCAAAAGGGTAAAATTATGTCAGAACAGTGTATGATAATGGTGTGCACCATCGGCAAATTGTATAAATCAGTCAATTGTTCCCCAGGATTCACATCAGAAGCGCTGACTGCCATTCACAAGCAAGCAGATATATCGGGAAGAAAAAGATACAATGTGTCCCAGGTAGTACGCACCATAGGGAAACGGCAATGTATTTTTTGCGAAGGATCCTAAAATAAGCCAGGACCATCTGGAATTATTTTCTTCTTCCAAAAGATCAAGGGATGGATAGAATAACAACCCCACCTCAAGGCAGTTTGAAAGTGCATATACCTACAAACGCTTGCTGATTACAACAGAGTTGTGAGATAGTGGGGTGGAGAGTTGTATTCCTCTGGATACAATCCCTATTCTATATAACTTGTCCGTCGTAAGGAAGCAATTAACAAATAATTAATGCTTCAATTAATTGGAACAATGAAATAGAAGTGGAAAGATATTGCAATAAATGTTTGTTCAAAAAGCATGAACTCTGCAATATTGAACAAATTGTTAAATAATTTGCAGGGCACCAGAAAGATGTGTGCATTAATTAAAAGTGAAATGTGTTGCAAAGTGTTATTGGAGCATAAGGAACATAAATACCGTATATTATACTCTTTTATAATTTACGCTTTTTCAGTTTTGATCGCTTCAAAAACGGGGTGTGCAGAATTTTACTAAAGGTATATGTGCGCTTATATCGCGCACCCAGTTTCTGAAACGATCAAAGTCGGGTCGTATGTTTACGTTTATCGCGTTTTTTGTCTCTCTATTCAAATAAGAACCCAATATTATGTCCGACAACTGTACACACAGGTTAATCATACCATGATGGCAGTATAAATAAATTGTAATTTCCTATAATGTAATACCCGAGCGGGCGCCACTGGTGGTGGCAGTATGATCGCAATTTGCTTCACGCGTGCGCTCTCTATTACGGGTCCCCTCTCTTTCATAGTCTAAGCTTCTAACAGACAGAATTTGTCAGTCGTTTTATTTTTCAGGGTAATGGTGACTCGTTTTAACCAATCACAGTGAAGGTTAAACTGTCCTTATGCTTTCTACCGCTACCCACGATACACTTACACACGGTATGCTCATTATTTTTCTCAAACGCGTTTTCTACTGCGCATTACGTCACCTGCGAACGTGTGGCGCCAAAATTCAAGTGTTTACGCACGGAAAAATCCAGTACAGATGTCACGCGTGACAGTTTGCACCTTTTCAGTTGTATTTACGAGTTTTATAGCGTTAATTTGTTGATAGCTAAGCATTAATTTGTTGATAGCTAAGTAATCATTAGTGAAAATTCCAAAATGCCAGGTTGTGTGTGGAAATAAAATAGGTACTTTCGATTTCCGAAAATTGAAGACTTTTCTCTAAAATGGATTGCTGCAAGTCGTCGTAAGGACAAAATTACCTTGAAAAATGGTGTTGCATTATTATTAAGTGGTGTGTTTAAGTCTTTCCATTGCTGTTTAATCCTATATCCTGTATTTGTTATGAACATTTTGAAGCCAGCCGTTTTGAAGCACCGCAAGGGAACGACTCCTTAATTAGACCTACTTTTAAAAACAGCGGATGTTTGAAACCTGATGCTTTACTTACTTTAAAACTACCGCGTAATAATGAAAATCAAAATAAAAGGGACACGGAGGAGCGATTAGATCTTTTGATAATGCATTAATTATATAATTTTTACTGAAACAGCCGCATTTCATGTTTAGGGCCAATGTTTTTGGTTAGAGTTTATTTCATACGATCACGAAATCCCAGAAATAACTTACGCGAGGATCTCTACACAAATCAGTATGATTTGTCAACTAACCTTGTGATTTGTCGATCTAAGCATCGTAATTTTGCTCTTATATTCTGTGGTTTTGTTCGCACGTGACGTCACGCTAGATGCGCAAGAGCATACCGTTGTAAGTGTATCGTGCCGCTACCTTCTTAAAATGAATAGCGTTATAGTTCTATAGGTACTAAAAAAGGTTCTCAAAAACTATAATGCGCAAAGATTTATGTTTACGGCTCATTTTAGCGCATGATGAAAGGTACGATGTAGTAGAAAAAACATGTTAAAAAACGTAACTTTTGAAAACGCTAGACCCTCCACTTTTTAAAAATTTTTTATGGCTTAACCGTAATGGCGCTAGGTTTAATTCAAGTGGCGCAATTGAGCGCATAACCAGATGTATCGAGTGGCACAAATACCGGTAGCAAAATGCGTTATGGGGGGTTCCGTTCACTTGGCCCCTCCCAAATATATTTAAGGATAACCAAAAAACAAGAATGGCGCAAAGATATCTTTTTACGGCGCATTTCAGCGCATACCTGAGAGTACAATTTCGTATGAAAACATGTTAAAAAAAAGTAACTTTTAAAAACGTTAAGTTGGCCCTCAATTGACAGAAAGTAATAAACAGGTTCACTTAATTAATTCATAAAAAAATAGGTAGGGATTATTCCGGGGAGATTTTTTTTCATTTGTTCGGTTTTGAGCTACGGAGCGTCAACTGTGCAGCTGAAAGTAACACAACGGCGTAGGGCAAAAAAATTAGTAGAAAAAATACCCGCTCATGAGTCCAAATTCAAGAAAAGCTATAGGTATCTGAATTACGAAAAAAGCTGTGGAAATAAACTGTTTTTCGTCAAATAAGCATATGTGCAAGTTTGTGTTTGGAAAGAACCATCGCATAAAGTTATAAAATTATAACACGCAGAAAGAATTTCACTTGCCGTTCTGAAGCTAATTATGGCGTTTTGATTAATAAATGTTACAATTCAAAAGTGAAAATTGATTAGCTTCGAGGTTTAGCCTTGAACTCGATTTGCCTTTTTAAGAGTTCTAATAATAACTCGTGTTCTTCAAGGCGTAGTTTTAGTGCAGTCGATATAAATAGAAAGTTTGTTGCCCGATACATAATTTCCATAGAATAAAAAGTACCTAATTGAACGAGGAAGATTCAAGAAAATTGCAACATCTAATTTTTTGTTTCGGTATTGTCCAGCTTTCGTGCACCATCTTTTCCATAAGGATCGCACTATTTTATATCAACGAGCAATCATCTTTCAAAATTAATAGTTGAATATAGTTTTGGATACAGGCAAATGAAAATTCGCGTGTGTCATATTTTTGAAGAGGTTTAATGCGGAGGGTAACCAATTATTATCCAAAATCCCCACGCATTAAAAGTTTGAAGCACTTACTCTTGACAACAGTATGTAAAACGCAAGTCCGAAGGCTATAATTAGAATTGAAAACACCATCAACACCTTTATCAGCGTTTGCAGAATTTCCAAAAACATGACGACGTAGATGCCGACCTGATCGAACCGCTGCAGTAGAAGCAGCAGGTTTAGCCAACTCAAAAATATCGATACTGATCCGAATGAGAACTGTAGTTCTGTAATGGTGCCGCCGAATAACGGAAACACCATTATCGACGCCGAAATGTACAGCAGCCAAGAGACTAAGTTCGTCGGGTCCATGAAGTACAGAAATTTCTGCTGGTATAACTGTATAAGCTCGCGCACCGAGCTTAGGCCGATGTACACCACGATACCCATGGCGCTAATGTACATCATTGGAGTGACCTTCACCTTCAGTATGTCGGTCTTGGTACTGGCCAAGTACTCCTGAAATATAAGAATGGAATATTGCTCTTTCCCAAGGTTTCGCTACATACGTCGTAGGTTTTATTCATTTTTTCCTTCCACATCGCCGACTGTGGGAAGTGGTGTGCTCCAGGCATGTAAAACTGGCGGTAGAAATCGACAGGTGGGTGCTCGTGAGCCATCAGTTGTGATGTGAAGCAAGTGACGAAGCTCAGGAATATGGAGTAGAACAGGAGATTTGCGATGTGAAAGTATTTCCCGTAGGAATTCCATTTCATCTGCAGATACTTCTGACTGAGCGGGTGCGCTAGGAGTTCGACTCTTCCATGGCTCACCATTGCCTGGAGCAACATTAGAGTGTCACTCGTACAACAATTGTGTGGTACTTACATTCAAGGCCGGTAGTGGAATTGGTTTTGAAATGCTCAAAGCTTCTCCGGTCTTCCCGTCCATGTTTGCGTAGAATTCGGGACACTCCAAGCAGGTGAAGCTGTACTTAATCTGAAATTGCTAGTTAAAAGCGAGCTGTTCACATTACTAGAAGGTATTGTGAGCATCCCATCGACTGTTCTTGTAACGGCACTTGTTGTGCTGTGACTTGCTGCGCAATTTTCGGGCGGTAAATTTTAATCTCTGTTTATCGGGATTTAACCACTAATTTACCAACAAAGGTATTTTGATTTATTGTTACTTTAAAATAGGTAGCTAGCGTGGAAAACGTAACATAATTATTTATCATTTAATTGGAGGTAGCAAAGTGTCCCTTAAATTTTTAATTATTATAATAGGAGAAAATGGCGTCGTGACCAGCGCTGTATTGTATATTCCAGTCTGTAATGTAAATTTGCAAAAATGCGCTAAAAAGGTACTGTGAATGTTGAATGGATCAGGCTCAACTTTTGACATTGCGCATTATATCGCTAAAGCTATGCCCAGTTTGAATTTCATGCAATTCGGTTCATCGCTAACGAGAATGCCAAAAGGGCTATTTGGCCTACAGTACCAATGCACGAACTCCGATCTACAAATTTGAATCCGCATGCATCGTAATGGATTATTTACCATTTAATTGGAGGTAGCAAAGTGTCCCTTAAATTTTTAATTATTTTTACATAGATCGACTTGAAGCCATGGATTGGGAGACAGCGCAAGCGACGTTAAAATGTCAGGGGGCGTACCGTGGTACAGTGTAACAAGTCGATGGGTTCGAATTGTGCAGCAAATCACAGAGTTCCACAAAAAAAGGCGAATGGTAGCGCAAAATACCTTCTACCAAACAGTATTTGAAATACTAACGTAAAACGACTTCGAATCCTTTTTGCAGTTTGCCTTAGTGATGCACTTATCTTGAACAGCTTCAAAAACGCGAGGCATTGCGGCAATCAGAGCCAAAGTGACGCACGGATGTTTGTCGGATTTGAGTGCAAGGACCTCTACAGATCTGAAACGAGGCGTTAACTCCAAGGTTTCGTTGGAAAAGTTGGCGGTTACCTGTCTTCGTGCGTTACCATAGCCAACGCTGCGTCCGGGTACTTGTAGTGGATGGCGTAGTCCACTGCGCTCATTCCATGCTTGTTGTACAATAGCTTGCATTTCATGGATAACAAGAGGGCGATTACTGTCGGTTTGCTATCCATTGTGGCTAGATGCAAAGCGGTATTCTGGAAAATTAATATGTAATTAATAATATTTTTCCTGGAAGGAAACAAGTCGAAACTAAAATTTGTTCATACCTCAGTTTGTGAGGTAAATGTAGATACAGAGCTCTTCCGTGTAATCGTATAATTAAGCCCTTAGATGTGTCTAAAAAAACAAGTTCTTCCGGATGGTTTTATTAATTTTGGTGAATTCTCTCCAATGTTGAACTATTTTTCACTAACTTCGAATACCCTTTAGAGTTCACAAATTAGAAACATAATGTATCTTTTCATAAACACAGTAAGTTATGGTGCAATGGCAATTTAATAGTCAATATATTTATTAACTCAACGATCAACTGTCAAGATAGCTCAATATCGAGGTGGGGCAGTTTATGAATAAATACACGTAAAAACAATAGCGATCAGTTTGATCCCAACACTCCTCTTCAAGCTTATCACTATTGAATGCCCAAGTTCAAGCAATGCTTCTTAAACGTGACGAGTGGTTATCCCTTCGTCATCAAATCCGCTGGTTGGTCAACGCTTATTTTGTTTTCTGGAGAGCGTTTCTGATTCTCTTCCGTCCCATAACCATAGCCCACGAAATAACAGCACTTGCTCCTTGACTCTAGCTTGTCAACGCCAATTTCAAAATTTGGTTTTGCGCATGCGCAGGGCCAACTTTTTTATTTATGGAAGAATTTAAACGAAATTTGATACATAGGCACTAAGAATAAAGGAAAATCTAACGCCAGTTTCAAAATTTGGTTTTGCGCATGCGCAGTGTCAACTTTTTTATTTATGGAAGAATTTAAACGAAATTTGATACATAGGCACTTGGAATAAAGGGAAATCTAACGCCAGTTTCAAAATTTGGTTTTGCGCCTGCGCAGTGTCAACTTTTTTTATTTATGGAA
>NW_022170663.1:6455902-6457925 GCF_008802855.1 Photinus pyralis
AATTCGGTTACCGGTAGAATTTTTAGTACGCGAAAAATTGATCACCAATGACGCATATTAAGATTTCCTCCGAATTTGAAAAGTATTTTTTCTGAAACTCTTTTAGAAACAACTACTTTCGTCTCAAAAAATGGTGAAGAATATGCGATTTTCCTCTCTAGTGAGGAAATTAAAAAACAATTGCTACGCCCGTGTCAAACTCGAGTTGAAAAACTCCACTTTCTTCTCTAGTGGTACAAATAACTTTTTCGTAATCTTCGTGGAATCCTCCTAGAACCATCTTTGAGTGTTAGACTATCCTTCTTTGACTCTCCTTGTAATCATTTTGGAAACAAACGGTCTGAATATTCTTACCACCCTCGTAGAAATCTTTTTAGGACTTTTCGATCATCTTAGACTTCTTTGAGAATCCGTATAGAATCTTTCGACCCTTTAGAATCAACCGAACTTTCAGAATACCCTCGTTTTTTTTAAATCTCCTTAGAATATTTTTAAATTGTTTATTATTATACTACATATATTATTATTAACAATTAAAGACAAGTATAAATTATGCAAAAATCTTGTGCCAATAAAGTGCATTTTTTTTACCGAAATAGTTTAGTAAATAGTTCGGTTAAAAGGTAGTAGCATGCTATATGTATCGATTGGTAGATGATTAAAGAGATAGGGGAGGGGGGTTCCATAACCCTGAACTACATGTTCAGGGTTAAGGGCCGACGGGAGCACATTCAAAATGCACGCTACAGATTGCAATAAGAATCCAGCCCTTACAGAAATTCACCGTAATATTGTATTTTACTTTGTTCCTACGACGCACTCGAGTACCATGACGGATAAAACCAGATCTCTTCCTCCCCCAACTCCCCATATTTATAAGGGGTAAGAGACTTTTTTTTAATTCTTAAAAAAGGCGCTACAAATTTTACGATAAAAGATCCGGATGGGGTCATTTTTCCGAGAAAAGGTTTCTAAATGTCATTTTAATGGTTATCTCTGCTTAGCGTATGTCTTGTTAGAATATTAGACCCCAGCTTGGCAATTCGCTTTCTCTATCGCTTTCCGCCCTACGCCCCGACGCTATCCTTATCTTTTCCATTTTAGTTTCTTCCTATAATATAATAAAATACTCATTTATAATGCCTTCGTTGTACTTCTTCCAGTTCCTCCCATTCCTTCCACCCTCTGTTCCGTACTTAAACTCTCCTCTCACTATTGCATCGAACAGGTACTTTCTTGTTTCAAAATCATTCTTGAACCCCCCTGTCTGCAATTCCCCACACTTCTTAATTCTCTTATCTGCGTATTTGTTCCATCGTTTCTTTGCACTTGTTACCTTAAATACTTAATTTCTTTTACCTATTCTATTCGTTCCTCTCTTCGTGGCCCCTTTCATTCCACCCCCCTCCCCTCCTTCCCAAATCTCTTCTACTTTCCTACATTTAACGCCATTCCTTTCCCATTACCTTTCAATTCTTCCCATAATTTCCTTCATACGTTCATCTGTCTCTTGGTCTTAATATTGCAGTTTAAAATTGTGAATGTGCGTATTTTCGCCATATCTCTGCTTAGGAAACAGATATCAAAGTGCGGATTTCACTGACATTTTAATCTTATACCTTATTTTGATAATATCATATAATAATTATATCAGTCCAATTGAAATTTTCAAGAAAACCTGCAAAGTTCATTTTAATGTCAAACCGCGCCCTCTACCACTCATCATGTTTGCTAAAAAGACTATTTATGTAAAATCTTATCACCCGAAGAGATCGTTGTCCAACAAAAGTTATGGAAAAATCGGTAACCTCCTCAAGATATTCTCCTTCCACTCCCCTCATATTTTATCTCGTATTTTATGCACTACCACAAAATGTGCTGCATCAAAATTCATACGAGATTGCGATGCATGTATTTTTATGCATGTTTGTTGGGTATATTTTAGGGAAAAAATCATTTTTTATTATACCTGAATCACAATCTCCGTTTTAAACACTCAAATGCGTGCGAAAAAGGGCCTTTA
>NW_022170663.1:6458025-6501521 GCF_008802855.1 Photinus pyralis
AAAATTACGAAAAAAAGTTTTAGATTTGCTATTTTGAGGTTGTATAAATTCAACCCCCAAATATCCTAGAGGCACCGCAACTGCATTGCCAAAGTCAATAACATCTCCCTTGCTTTCCTGCATCTATAGCTAGCCCCGCAGTTGGTAGTATAACAAAGGCAAAAAATGGTTTGTAAAATTTCGAAGTTCAGCAGTGGTTGGAGAAATCGCTTCCTTCAGAGCAATGGGGGTGAGAAAAGAGGTGACGGTGGCGAGTCCACCCAGTAAGGAACACACCTCCGTCAGTCCCAGAGGTTGTATTACATTTTGACGAATAGTTATAATAAGCATTCTCCCTTTGCTGGAGGACCCTATGGATTGATTGTAAGTCGTGAAGACTTTTGTAACGCAAACGGGTATAATTTTGAAGAGATATAGCAACAAAGTAGGTGGATGACTATTATTTATTTGTATTAATAATTATGACAAATGCAAGCAGTCATCGGCAACTTGTATTTATAAATTCGATTTTTCGTCCAAGATTTTTCAGTAATACGCGGCAGAGGACAGAACGAGTTAATTGACGTACCCAAGTTGAACTATCAACCGTCTTAACTTCAACATGCCGTAGGGAATTAAAAGCACTTCGTTCTGCAGAAGTGGAAACTTGTCTACAGAACTGCAAACGATCTCAATCGTCGTCAAAGGAACGGATAATACTTTCACTATTCTAGGAATCGCTAATAACTGGATCATTTTTCAAGTTAATGTAGCAAACTATGTCAAACAACATCAAGACGATCGAGTGGAAAGGAACTGCTTTTAAATTACTTCGATGAGTCGATGTTCACTGAAATAGAACGCCTGAAGCGATTCTGCTGTTCCTGAATACTAAGGAAGACAAAAAAAGCTCTCGCAACTTTTTATTGCTTTTCAGCACCGAACGCACTTTACCCATTTGTATTTTAGTCGTCTCTTTTCTCTCGTCATTTTGAATTATTTATTTATTACGTTCTAAGGTTATCTACAACCCTTCGATTTTGATATATAAGGGCGCAGACAAGAACAATTAATCACGTCGCAAAACGTCTGAAAAGGTGGACCTCAACGCAACAAATTAGTAGCGTTCCTTTGAAAGTAATTGAAACTTAATAAATGTCGGATTAGGTATGCAAATTTTGGTTTGTGAAAATCTCTTCAATTAAAGTAAATTTGAATTTAAAATTAGGCTTCGGGTACTGAATATATTTTTCAGATGTAGATGTTCAAATGCAATTTACAGGTAAAGCTTTTAGGAGTATCCCTTCGCCAGAAATATTTTAACTAATATGCGGGTGGCGTTTTTACATCGTAAGTAGCATGCTGGAATACGCGAATCTTCTGGTGCCGGTGACTGACCACAGGCATATTATGTAGCACGCTCAGTGCTCTAAGCTAAGATAATCAAGGAAACATCCTACTTTTTGGACACCAACACCATACATAGCGAATGCCATATAACAGTACCATGGATCGTTTACCCATTACACAGTACAGATCATGTACCTACTTGGGCTGTAGAAATCAGAAAATGTAGCAATAATGCTCGACATTTAATGAGAAGATATTAAAATAATGAACAATATGCACATTAGGTAATCGATTTATAATTAAGGTCGGAATGTAATCAGTTCAGTGGCCAATTCTGTAAATGACAAGACCTTTTAAGTGGTTTTGCGTTCAATCAATATATATCGGTTTTCAATTTGTAGAAGTTTAATCATAACAGCGACATTGTGCATGTGGCATCGCTCCTATTAAACGTTACTGAACTTTCCTTTGATTAACGGCCCGTTCAACGCATATTATCATCAAAATTTTAAGGGGACAATTAAATGCGTCCCATTCGCCTTACTACATATAACGTGTGCACATTGTGTGAATTTAATATAATTAATTTGGGACGGGTGGCATTATCCGAAATGTAACATTCGTCGTGACGATAGCGAGGTAATAAATTTTAAAGAGGCCATTTTGTTGTAATAGCATTTCAACTAATTTAGTTCCAAGTTACAGATTCATTAATATTAATCAATTGTAATGGGTGATAAAGACGCTATCGTTATTTCAGTCAGTAGGTACCGTTTTATGAGTTTACATGAGACGAACACCCCAATTTATACTACACAATCTACAGCATTGGATTGATTGGAATGATTTAAACAGCACTGCACTGAGGAATGGCTGAATCAAGTTCTTTATGTGTGATGTTTTCTTTGATTTTGTTAATATATAGATTTTTTTGAAAACTTCTCAAAAAGTATATATAATAAACAACCTCGCAGTAAATACATGAAGCAACTTGCTGTCATAGTGCAAATTCTTTACAACAGGTTGCTCTATTAACGCCAAACTTCTCAATCTTGTGCCATAATTTCCTCTATAATTAAATAATTCAGTCGTTTCCATAAACTCTCGAAAAAGTGCTCGTACCTACATATAAAATTTGTATCGAAAGGGGCCAAACTTCACTCGTCTGTTTTAAGCAGTATTAGATGTCACGAAGGGTCGTTTCTAAATCGAGGTCTTCTAAACTCTGAGTTTTTGATACTTGTAAATCTTCACAAACTATAGAATCGAGTGAAAAATCTGTATTAATCTTCAAATTTGCAGAAGAATTCAACTTAATTAATATGAAACTGTGGCACTGCGTGCGTATCTTTTTCTTTTAAAGTAGTTAGAGCGCGTAGGTAAAAGTAACAAGAAGTTGGTGAAAATTTGGTCACTTATTCACTGAGAGACGCACTTTCTAATGGTCAAAAGAAAAAAGTGTTCCTATGTGCCGTTTCTGAGATATTTGACAGTAAAAACAGGGTATTTTAACATGGGCTCTTATGGACAGACTCAGTTTTTCTGAGCTAGCGAAGGTTTTTGTATCAAGACTTAAATGAGATGGGTCTCATTAGAAGCGAAATTTTGTGACGAATCTAAATATGCACGGAAAAGTACATGTTCATGATGAAATAAGGAAGATATTTACCGCCGGAGCGGCGTCTGCTCTGACGCGGCGGCACGCTATACAGCACGCGTTTAAATCTGATGACTTTTCCACTAGGTCTAGTATATAGCTGAGCTAGGACAATCTTTTCCTTCTTCTGCTGAGCACTTTTCTTCACAAAAGGCATGGTGCCTTTCAAAAAGAATACCAAAACCAGCGATATTTATTAAGGCCTGCACACGTCTTGTTGACACACTGCCCGGATCGAGATCAAGATAGCGGCTGGGGATCTCTCGCGCCAACATCGAAAAACCAAATCCACTACACCGACTTCACGTAAAACGCCAAATTATTTAGTTTCCCGGCTTTTACATACGTCGCACATACGTTTTGATTAAAAATAAATATATTCGTTTAGGAATTACCGCTTACACTGTGAATATTTAGTCGCGGTGTGTCGTCAACATTTAGTGTGCAAAGGTTTGGAACAGGGTCGAAAAGTAGGGAGACTAGTCAAGTTGACTACTGTATATACCTTTTTAAAAATCATGTAAGACGTTTGCATTGTGCTGAGGTACAAAATACCACTCATACCGTATTTCTAATTATGTTTCCTTCATAACAACATTTTTTGGAGACGTTTACCGTAAGTAATAGGTAGGCCGAGTACATCACTTGACTTCAGCCGAACGCGCTCTAACTAAGAAAATGTTCTTAAAAGGGATATTTTATTCAATGATTGAGTTATTCTAAAAAAATGTTAACAATGGAAACGTTTATGTTTTCGTATATTGGTACAAACTTACGAGTACAATTGATATGAAATTTGGTACAATTGATTTTCAGTCACCCATTGGTTGTGGCCAACTTCACGAGAGCCATAATTAATTAAATTAAAGAAGATTCTCTAGTGTTGATTGTTTCTTGAATTGGACTGATTTAATATGTCTGGATAGACGTCCCCTTGTTCCACAAGTGTGTGAGTATACTATCGAAGACTAAATAATAAAATAGCGCCTGCACCTGATAAACTAGATCTGTAAATAAATAAACTCATTTACAACAATTTCCACACGCGTCTTGTAAATGAGAACAAGGATTCACTTTACAATGAAATAACTGGAAGTTAATACAGCGGAAATTTTATTTGCAGTAATTACGAGGACACGCTTTTTTATGAGACACAATCCCTCGGGAAATTTCCTTCAACCAGATGGAGTTTATCGGATTGAACTAGCTACAACCACTACAGATGCACTTGTAAAAGCATGGGGATTTGTTCGTTATGATAAAACTAAAAGCAGTGGTGACCAATTCACTTAGCCTAAAGATGCATTCCGCCACCGCCGCCGCCGCCGCCACCAGCAACCGAAGCTTTTGAAATGTTAAAATAACAAAGGGAAATGGACCGAATCTAAAGTTGAGTAAACAAGTTTTGGGTTTCGAAGTGAAATCCCGAAGTACAGACTTTGGACAATATGTACATATGGATTTTACGGGGATTTGGAACGTTAAAGGGACTGTCGAGTAAGAAATTTTACAATAGCAATTGTTTTGGATTTAAATATTTGCTTTACATTCCCAAACCGTCAAAATTTATCGGCGGCCGCTTTAATTAATTTAGGCTCTACTAAAATTTGGGTTAGATCGCCTACTGCTTAATTAGCTCCCTACTCCTGCCGCAAAGTTATTGGAATCTCATCAAAATAATTACACCAGATTAATGATGGCGTTCAGTTTCCATAACAACTGTAGAAATGCCGATCCTATTATTAGAAAGGTGAATAATGACCATAATCCACATTAGACCAAAGTTTCCAGGAAATCCTAATTGTATAATCAATTGATGGGTTCGGGTTAAATAAATGGTTTTTGTTGCGGGATTAATTCGGAAATTTCGGCGCGGAATTTACGGGCATATTTTAGAATAAGTTCGAGAGAGCGGGAACTGATCAATACGGTTCATGTTTGTTCTGCATTATTCCGGCATTGTAGAAACTTTTTTTCGAAAAGTTGTTTTAAGCGGCTCATTGAACAGAATGAAGCAGATCGTAAATTTTTATTATCAACAATAATCAAAATTATAATTAACAAAATTAATTGAAAGTTACTTTTAATTATGAGGGTGCCCGATAGGAATATTATGCAAATCTCTTTTGTAGGACTCCACTGAAAACATGCCAGAAATTTAAAATCTGGAAAACCTTAGTTTCAGTTAAGAACTATGGCACCATATTATATCTGCATCGAGCCCAAGGTTTTTATGTTTCTGTTTTAAGAAATGTCACCCTGTGTCGGATAATTAGTAACGTGTAACTGTTTCCTTCAGCCTGTATTACATAATTTGATGCAAATTGAAACACACATCATTTAGAAAAAGTGACAATATCAAACGGCCAAATAAACAAACGGCAGCTGATAAATTACGCCGATAAATTTACCGAATACGTGCACAGGAAGAATAACAAAACAACCACAACGATGTTATCTTAAAACTGTAACAGATGTCTTGGTAACATTACTATTGACTTCCTGGGAGTTATTTTTCAAAATTGCATACGTTTAGGGATGTTACGACGCGACGTCGTGTAACTTTAAACCAATTTGTGTTTTGCTTCCGCTAAGTTCAGATTTTAAAACGTTGTTTTAACTGTCATATTTCTATAAAAAATATCGGGGTCCGTATCACATTTACTAGTATCATATTACAATTTTCCATTTCGGGACGGTTTAAAATTCTAATGCGTTCAAAAGCAGTGTTTTTCTCCAATCTTATAATAAGCCACATAATTGCAATTGCTAGCGTATAATCGCTTTCCTTTCACCTTCGTGAAAACTCAAAAAGCGCTTTACGCCATATTATGAAATACATATGTAGTAAGCATCTAATGGTAACCATTTTACTTACGCCACATTTTATAAAATTGCGTTGTGATACAACGGGCACACTTCTATTAAGAAACATCGGAAAAATACGATGAACAATTTACCAAGATAGTGAAATTTGCCGTTATAACCATACCCATGTAGATACTTATAATGATATTTCAATATTAAACAAGGAGAGATCATTAATTTAATAGTTATTTACATCAGGAAGGAAATCAGGAAAATGACGCATAATACTGGAGAGGAAATATTGAAGCCCCTTCGGGCCCGAGTACTTTAAAACCAACAAGTAGTTCAATGATATTTATGTCAAGACTTAACAAGCACCTTTTTTCTAAGATTATCTGTAATACAGAACATAGTTATTGGTCACCTCACCAGTTTGTGACTTTCGAAGGATCACCACCTTTACGAGAAGAACTGTTCTTGCTTCATGAAAACAAACCAGTATTAGATATAACTTTCACTTTCAGCCAGCAGCACTTCAGATGTTCTTCCACATTTTTAACCCGCATCAAAGGATTTGTATCCACACGAATTGTTTTCGTTGCAGCAAGAACTGCATCATGATTAATTTTGGACTATCTCGTAATCAAAGTTCATCCCCTCATCAATGTAATCATTTAAACTGGGATTTAAGTTAAGGATATAAGAGTGTCTTGTACAATCATTTGGTTTTGAAAAACGTTGCGAAATTATTTAAAAATTTCTTCCAGTTACTAAATTACATCCTTTTTTGTCCCCATCGAGAATTCTATGCACTGCTTTTTGCCGTCGATTATAAAACTCGAACTGCAATAAGTCGTATTCGAAGTATGTTACTTTCCTCTCTAGTGGTTTTGGTGTGTTAGCCTGTAACTTTTGAACTAGTAGCCCAATCTTCAAACCGTTTGAAATTATGGATTCTACAGGCCACATTCTAAAATCGACTGCACCAAAATTTCTCGAGAAAACACTTCTTCTTATTAATTTTGGTGCGTAGAATCCAAAACAATTCGCACTTTTTCGATTAGACTTCTCAATCAAAAGTTATAGACTAGAAACCAATTTCGAAAGAAAATTCAAAGGACTGTAACTTTTGAAGTAGTAGCCCAATCTTGGAACTGTTTGAAATTATTACTTTTACTCCCCTTAAATTTGTATATAACAATAGAAAAATATTTGATTTGTGTAAAGTATTTACTATTTAGTATTCAAATATTTTTTGAAAGTATTCTGCCCAGCTCTGGTCTATACCTTCATAAATAAATTCTTTTCATGGAGTGGAGCTTTTTGTTTATTAAGTCTCTTAGTGTACAATGGAAAATGTGCTTAAGAAATTATTATTGTATTGTGTCATGCACACACGAAATAAAAATCATTACTTTCACTGTCAAAATTAGACAAACAAACTCATTAATAACTCGCAGAATAACACTCCTGATTTTAGAAAAATGAGCTGTATTTGCAATAGCACCTTACTATCTTCATCGCCGTAATTCACAGAAAATGAGACGCTAACGTTTGTAACGTCGCGTCGGTAATACAGAACACGCATGTATCAAATCCAAAACGCATATACATAACATATCATCCCATGTATATACATAGCACATCCAAAATGTATATTTATAGAATATCCATACTGAACATAAAATACATAATGCCTATCCTATAATGAATATACATAGTATATACATAAGATGGACAGGATATTCCCTGTACATTATGGATTTAAAATGTATATAATAATAATAATAATAATAATAACTACAAATTCCTACAATATACAAAATCCTTACATCATGCATTACAAACAAAATATACCAACACTGTACTGATAACAACATTTTATACGAAGAACAAAAAGGGTGTACCAAGTATTCCAGAGGATGTAAAGAGCAACTCATTATAGACTCTGTTATACTTGAACAATCCAGACATAACAAACGAAACATACACACTGCATACATTGATTACAAAAAGCATTCGATTCAGTACCACACTCTTGGTTACAACAAGTACTCTCAATATACAAGGTCAGCAACAATATTACACAATTCCTCAATTACATAATGTCATGTTGGAACACTACGTTAACACTTACACTAAACGACACAAAACTTATTACCGACCCAATACAAATTAAAAGAGGAATTTTTCAAGGCGATTCTTTAAGTCCGCTTTGGTTTTGTCTTGCTCTTAATCCACTTTCATATTTGTTAAACACTACTAACTTTGGGTACAATATTAAACACAACCACGAAATACATCACAACATTACACACCTGTTTTACATGGACGATCTTAAATTATACTCTTCCACAAGCATAAAACTTAATCACCTTCTACACATTACCGAAACATTCTCACGTGACATACAAATGGACTTTGGAATCGATAAATGTAAAACACAACACATCACAGCTGGTAAAAGGCAACTTTTAGATTATGAGCTAGAACAGGGTAATTTAATAAATTCCATGGACGAGAATGAAACTTATAAGTATCTTGGTTTTCAGCAAAATACACATATTAAACATACGAGTATAAAGCAAACACTTATCACACAATACCTACAAAGAGTACGCAGTATACTTAAAACAAAATTACACGGTAGAAATACAATCAAGGCTATTAACACTTATGCCACACCAGTGCTTACATACTCTTTTGGGATTATACGTTGGACAAATACAGATTTAGAACAAATACAGAGAAACACACGTACACTATTAACAAAACACCATATACATCACCCTCACTCCTCTACTATACGACTTTACCTTCATCGTTCGGAAGGAGGTAGAGGACTTACAGACATAAAACTATTGCACCAAACACAAATACACAATTTACGACAATACTTTTATAACAAATCAGATACTTCAGTTTTACACAAAACAGTAACATATGCAGATAAATCTTACACACCACTTAATCTACACGAAACTAATATACTCCCACCCACATCCAAACTTACATCACAAATAACATACAAATATGGAACCAAAAGCCTTTACATGGACGATTTCCACAAGAGGTTAGCCAGGGTTGTGTTGATTCTATAGCAACGCCCAGTTGGTTGTCTGAATGTGATATCTTCCCGGAGACTGAGGGTTTCATGTTAGCAATACAAGACCAGGTCATTAACACACGTAACTATAAAAAACACATACATAAAGACAAAACAGTGACAAATGATTCTTGTCGACTCTGTTCACAAACATCAGAAACAATCCAACATATAATATCGGCATGCACACGACTCGCACAAACTGAATACAAACATCGACATGATCAGGTAGCTAAAATCATACATCAAAAATTAGCACTTAAACACAATCTCATAACAGATACGACACCATACTACAAATACACGCCACAGATCATACTTGAAAACAACACACACAAATTATATTGGGACAGGACACTACTATCCACAATAATAGACCAGATATTACACTTATAGATAAAACACAAAAATCCATTTGTATTATAGACATTGCCAGACCCAACACTAACAACTTAACTAAAACACATGCAGAAAAACACCGCAAATACACCGATATGGCTATCGAGCTTAAGACGCAATGGAGAATGAAATCTACTGTTATAGTTCCCATTATTCTTAGTGCTACTGGAGTTATACCAAAGACAATACACCACAATTTACAACTATTAGGTTTAGACAAAAACACCTACAAACATTTACAAAAAGCAGTCATTATCAACACATGCCATATTGTTCGTAAATTTCTAAACATAACACAAGATACTACATACACAAATGATCCACAACGTATACATGTAAACAACAGTACTCGCTCACAACACGGTACACAACATACTGTAATATCTCAACCTCTAACCCAAACAAACACACAAATACAACTTACCGAGCAAACAAGAACAACAAATGATACAACATATACTACAATCAGAGATTCACCTCTGAAGCAAACCACATTATCACGACCCATTAGTATTCAACCCAAACGCAAAAGCCTAAACAGCACTTTAGACTCACAACATGACACACAACATACTCTAATATCTCCACCCTTAACTCAACCAACCACACAAACACAACTTCCTGAACAAACAAACGCAATAAATACAAGTAACGCAACATGCACTACAAAAACAGGTCCACCCAATAAAATTACACGTCTTAGCACAGTTAAAAAACACAATACTCCTCTTTCTCAGAAACAACCCACTCGTATTCAACCGAAACGCAACAACCTTAAAAGCACTACAGGCTCACAAAATACTGTAATGTCTCCACCAATAACCCAAGCAACAACACAGATACAACCTCAAGAACAAAGAAACACAATAAATACAAGTAACGCAACATGCACTACAAAGACAGGTCCACCCAATAAAGTTACACGCCCTAGCACAGTTAAAAAACACATAACTCCTTCTTCACAGAAACACACCACGTTATCACAACCCACTCGTACTCAACCCACTCGTACTCAACCCAAACGCAAAAACCTAAACAGCACTACTAGCTCACAAAATACAGTAATACCTCCACCAATAACCCAAGCAATAACACAAATACAACCTCAAGGACAAAGAAACACCATAAATACAAGTAAGGCAACATGTACCACAAAGACAGGTCCACCCAATAAAGTTACACGTCCTAGCACAGTAAAAAAACACAAAACTCCATCCTCACCGAAGAACACCACGTTATCACAACCCACTCGTATTCAACCCAAACGCAAAGCCAAAGAAACACTTACACAATAAACTCCATTTAATAAAATTACAGGAATTATTATAATGATTTTTGTTTTGTTTTGTTTTCCTCTTTCCTGATAGCGTTGGCTTATTGTGCCCATGTGTGATTTTTTTTTTTTTTTAGGACCCTACATAACTTCACCAGACACAGACACAGACACTGATCGTTACTTGATTTTAATCCGTGCGATTAGTTAACCAGGCTAGACCTGAGTTCTCACAAGAAACACCGACCATAATAATAATGCATTTATTTTCACGTCATAACAACTTAGAAACAAAGACTGAGAGTGTAATAAGGAGACAAATGCATATACATAAGATATCGAATGCTATGTGGGTAATATGGTTAAAAATGTAATTTTCATTTCGTTTCCTTATTTTTGGGCAGGGAGAGTCAACAATTTAAGGCGCGAGAAACTGGTAAACATTCCATGGAAGGTAAAAAAAATGATCGCGTCTTGATTTTAAAATATACGACTTGTAAAATTTCCTGCAGGATTAAATGAATAAGTACCATAGCCAGTTACCATCAAAAGAGGAGCAAAACGGCTGTAATTGCATGAGTAATGCGTCTTTTATAAAATGTTAATAGTAGGCAATAGACAATTAATATTAAATCATGTTACAGACTTCTATATCACTTACAAACGGTTGTATATGTAATATAAATTTGCCCATTTGGATGTTCCCGTTAATAAAATGAGTTCGTTGTAATTCTCGCTGCACATTAAATTAGATTTAATGCTACATAAATAACGCTCGTACATATATTTGATATTTATAAGCTATTTCTAGTCAAATATAAGCGTCAGGATGGGACGTATAAAAGCGACCGTTTTTAATTGCGGTCGCGTTCACCGTTTTAACTTCTGCCAAACATTTGTTTTTCCTGTGAAGAATTTTTCAGTACGTATCGCAACACAAACCAAAGCCCAAGTTGCGGGGTAAGTTTTTTGTTTCACGTTTCGTGCTATAAGGTATCCCGAGAATTACATGCGTAGTTTTCTATTTTTGCGAGATGTAGAAATGACCACATAATCGCTACTCCGCTGACAGAGGCCTGAAACAAAAGAAATCCTCTTTTAATCAAAGCAAAAAAGTCATGCAAGCTCAGTCATGCCGAAACAGCGTACTATAAATACAAAGAAAATAAAAGAACCTTTACTGAAAGCACCTTGCAGTACACATTTGTTCCAATAAGGTAAAACCATTCGGCTTTTAGCAAGGGAATACGACATCGAAAAGTAAAACGATAGGTAAATGCGAAACTACAACCCATTACTTACAAGCTAAGCATCCCTATAAATTTTATCTGCGTGCCCCTTGTGGGCAACTCGCAACCAACGAAGATGTCTCAAAATAAAGTAATTTGTTACAGGTAACGTTAAGTTAATTATAAAGGTAGATTGCGATTTGGGCTTTGTTGTAAACTAAGAATTAGAATATTCGTAAACTGTTTTATATAAGTAAAAAGTAGAATTATTTGTTATCTGCGGTTGAATATTCCATAATTCGTGTATTGATTCCGAAGAGAAATTAAAAGTGTTTGTTCTGAACCATCTCCTCCTTCTTATTAAAATACTACGCCTTCGAATAACTAGCATCTGCTTACTTCGGCGACAACACGTGCTTATCTTGAAATTAATTAAATTTCTCAGCGCTAAGGACTTGTATCGCAAACGACCGGAGATAAACTTTCACAAAAACTACGCAAATATTCCAGACGTTTCTTAACTTACTAACACAAAGTAACTTTATAATAAAATAAAAAAATTAAATAAAACAATATATTGTTTAACAAAATTAACATAATTAATTAGTAATACCTGGATCCTGGAATTTTCGATATGAAAAAAATCGAAACCTGAAAACCTAATGCGCGATGACATCCTTAAATTCCGTGCACAATCGCCATACATTGCGAAGTTGTAATTGACTAATTTGTTGTTTTATGTTCCTAATGCTCGTTTACGGAACCGCATAATTTAGGGTAACTGTCGACAATAAACTTGCACGTCCATATTTTGAAGAGATAGGCATCGCGTCTAAATAACAATTTCGGTTATTTATTAAACACCAACCTTTTCCACGAACATTTTCCTTATCGCTTTAGGTTGTGGACACAAGAACGGAATATTGATGAGATATTTATAATGGCATTATCATAATAAATTACTGTAATTATTACAAAAACTCTTCGGACAAGTGCTAGAAGTTCCTAAAGTCGAGTCTATAATTTGGATGTAACAAAATGCATAGTTTTTTGTTTAACTTTATTGTAGCAGTCCGAACTTTTTCAAAGTTTAGTTACCGGCAGTAAATGGTTAAAAATTAACGAAGCTGCAGGGTGTAGTAAAAGTTTAGCTCAATACTAGAGAAGCACTTTATTTCCACTGTCACCCCAAAATAAAGATCCTAATTCGATTTAATTTACGGTGCATTAATAAACAAGAATTAGTAGTCACGTAAGCCCATAATAAAATTTAATATGTAGGCACGTGTACATTGAATTATTTATTTGTCCATTTTGAGAGTAATTCGTTAAATATTTTATAGTAACCGAATACCGTTAATTGGAAAATGCGCAATTAGTGAAAATATCAGTTACTAGACTAAATGTAAAAAGCTAAATGGAACCGTTCAATTACACTAACGCATACATTGTCTCAATGTTAGTGCGTGCATCTGTCATGGTCTGACACTTTGATGGACATTGACCGATGATGTAATTACAAACACTCGCAGCTTTAAATGAACAAGGTATTAGCTAGCTAGGAAAGTGTTATCAGAATTTACAAAATAAATTACTGGTTTGGGATCTTTAACTTTAGAGGTACCCTTAATTGACTTTCCACGCTTGTATAGCACGCGTTCAAAAGCTTTCACAAAAGGAAACCGCAAATATGTGTACGTAAATGTGGGATGTATGGTGTTCTATTCACTAAGATAGAATTGGAGCTTTGTTGGAAATGAAACGCAAATTGGAATCTAAAATACTTGTACCTACACGAAACTTTTTTGCATAAATGGTCCCTAATAACCAATAATTGAATAATTGATTAAACTGTTGATGATATTGTTCATAGCATAGTAAAAATCGTAAAAAAGTTCCATACGATTTTTTGGCAAAAAAAGTTCAGTAATTTGGTTACTCTGAATTTTCAATGATTTGGTGGAAATAATTCCTTTCGTGCAAACTGTTAAGTACGCACTATACAGTCTATGTAAGTGCAGGCATAAAAGGAACATTTGCCGACTTATTGTTTAAAAAATGTCTGCGATAATATCGACAAATGGAAATATTAACATGCCTTTGTTTAATGAAAGTGGAAGATTTTTTTGCAGTATTTGCACTTGTGGTCAATTAATGGGAAGTGCTGAGAGAACCACCTTGATCTCTCTTTCGATAGTAACCTGAGGATGCTCGGCTTCCATATACGATCTCAAGCAAGTGGCGAAAATATAGAGACGAATTTGGTGGTGTATTATGTTTTAAAATCCTCCTCTTGTCCTGAGCGTTATTCCCCCAATACGTTAGAACTAGAGTAGAGGATTTGCAGTACGCCCAGTCTAAGTATTGAGTAATATAATAGTCTAATGCGGCAAAGGAAACAGGGAACAGGTATCACGATGGAAAAATATAAAAAATCTCGAATTGTTTCGGAATGAATTGGGTTTATTCCTCAACCAAGTGTAACTGTAGCTTTTAATTTGGAATTTTTTTATTCGAATGTTTGTGAATTTTAGAGTTTAGCAGAAAGCATGCAGGGTGGTAGAAGTATAGGTTTGGGAATTTTAAAATTCTAGTAAATTTTAGATTTGTGTCGAGATCCGTAGTTTCCAATTAAAGTTTAGCGATCGTTTTTTATGCATCATTTGAATTCTATACCGTGGTTTTCAAGGATACTTGTACATTTCGGTTCCTGTTCCACCATGATACAGTTGTTTTTAATATTGAGGTTAATTTCATGCTTTCTAGGAAATTTTTCTGCGGATGTAAGTATACAGTTAACCAGATGACTGTTTGGCTGGTTTGTTTACTTTGGGAATGAGTTTAGGGAGAGGCATGACAAGACACCTCCTGTGTGTTTTCAACATGAAGATTTGTATGGTCGCCGGAACATAAGATGGCATCTTTTCTGAGAAGGATTATTGAGAGATTGCATTTTCTGTACAGGATGATGATTCATGCCTTTTTGACGGTGGATTGTTAGGGGGTGAATTTCAGCAGTTGTTTGCAGTATACACACTTTGTTTACATATAAATCCGTGGACAGAAATAGTCTGTGGTCATTTCCATCATCAACCATAATTAGCGAGGTTTGCAATTCAAAATCTTCTGTAGGTAAAAAACGGGAACTAAGTATATGGCTGTATCCTTCTCCGGTGATGGGCGCTCTAACCTTTTGATGGCCCTTTCTGCAATTCTTTTAGGGGGGGCTACTAGTCTTGGAATATTAAGCTCCTAAGTTTCCTACAGAAATAACATTGTGCGATTTCATAAGATGCAAATTCTGCTATTTAAAAGTCGAGCTGCGAAAGTGACATTTTTGGGACTTATAATATCCCCTATAGCTTTGACATAGTCAGATAAGGTTTTCTTCTGCATGGAAAACAATCGCTTGCCCTCTATTAAGAAAGTCTGGTTTAGATACTGATATATTACATACGTATAGCAGCTGACATTGTGTTGGCTATTTGTTTGTGATGAAATTAGGTTGGAAGCTGTTCAGTTAGTCCCTTCGATATTCTTGCTGCTTTTGCAGTCAAAAACAGTGTCAAATATTTTAATCATTGGTAACGTTTCCATTTAATTGATTAAAGTTCAAATCGTTCATGAGGTAATGCAAAAAACATCGACCGGAACCGAAATTAACCTCTCATCCGTAAAAACAATGTTCAACTACCAGTAAAAAATGAAACTGTAGTAAAACACTTCAAGTAACCAGCAAAAAAGCCAAGTCAAACAATTTAAATTTTAACTGAAAACTTAATTTTCTTTTCTCTTTTCTTTAGTATCCCCCTCGCCCACTTCTCACTCCTTCTCGCCACGGCCTCATCTCTGCTTCTCACTGTCCTTTCCACCTCCTTGATATTACATAACATGTGTTCTTCCTCTCTACATATTCTACATTTCCTTTCTTCTTCTTGTCTCCATTTCTCATTCCTTCTCCCTCATTTCCACATCTGAATCTCGCCATTATTTAAATATATATAATTTTCTCCCATATTTTGGTTACCACTCCCTTATTCTCTATATCTTGACCCTCTGTCATTATTTGTTTTCCATCCTTTCTCATACTCCTCTCTCCTTTTCGACCTCAGCCCGTCCGTATCCATTTCTTTCATATTTTTCTCTTTCTTCTTCCTACGCTCCATTTGTGTTCATCTTCATTGTCAAGCATTATTTCACCAATTCGCTTTCCTTTTCACTCCTTTCCTGGAACTGTACTGCGTCCCGACGCCATCCTTAGCTTCTCCATTTTTGTTTCATTCTCTATATACTTAATATACAATTTGGTATTTTTCTGTTTAGGTCCTGGTTTTATAACACCTTTTTTTGTATTCGTTCCAGTTTATCCCATGCATTCGACCTCCATATCTCCGCTTTGTGCATAAGCATCCTTCTCCTCCTTGCGTCGAACAGGTATCTTCTTGTTCTGAAATTGTTCGTGAAACCCCTCTCACCTATTTCCCACATGACACATGAAAAACGCAAACATCTTTCATTTTTTCCAATTCCTTTTCCACTAACCTGTGTAATATAATATGTCTCCTACCTTTTCCGAAGCCCATTTGTGTTTCTTCCAACATCCTCTTCTCTGTAATTTCTCTTTCTAATCTTTGATGAAGTACCAGTGCGTCGTCGTCATTATAGTGATTCCCCTATAATTTTACACATAGACTTTATTGCCCCCTTTGATAATCGGCACTATTACCCCTTCCTTCCATTTTTTGTTAAACCCCCTCCTTTCCATACCTCCTTTACTAGATTTCATCCTTTTCTTTAATAATAATAATAATAATAATAAAGTTTATTATCCCAACAGTGATAACACCAATTATAGGGCAATATTAGTGAACAACAGTCCGAGACAATAGCAGTATTAACATACTTAATTGACAGATGGCAAAAGACAGTAAAGGGCACGTCCTTAGTTGTTAAAGTGATTAATTACATTCTTCAAAAACTGGCCATAGCTATCATTAAATATATCCACATTTATATTACAAGATAATATTTGATTACAAATTTTCGCCATTTTATGAAGAGGAGAATTTGCTTGATGATAAGTGTTAGGCTTTTGACAATAAAAAATATTATAATTCCTTAAACCAGATCTAGGTGTCCTCAACTTAATCTGTGATAGTATACGCACGTCATCAATCAAATTATGCAGCAATTTAAACAAATAAAGTGCATTGTGTATATCATATTTGTGTCGCATTATATTGATTTCAAACAATTCTGCTAAGGATTCATACGACGTTCCTTGAATTGGATAAACGCCAAATTGTTTAAAGTAAAGGTACTTCAGAAAACGTTTGTGTACATATTCAATCTTTTTCATGTAGGTGACCTTAGTTGGAGACCAACACACTGCACAATACATTAACTTACAGTCAACAAACGCATTATATAATTTCAGCAATACATCACTAGATTTAAACAATTTGCAACTTCTAGTTATAAAACCCAGGACTTTAAATACAGTCTGTACATAATTTATCAATGTGACTTAGAAAAGTCAATTTTTGGTCTAATGTGACACCCAAGTCCCTAATTTCACGCACTCTCTCTACAACATAATTCTGAAGTCTATATTCATAACAGATGTTGTTCAACTTTCTAGAGAAAGTCATCACAAAACATTTTTTTAAATTTAGTTCCAAATTGTTCTCCTCAGACCACCCCAACAATAACTCAAGATCCCTTTGCAACACTTTACAATCATTAGCACTGTTTATATCAGTAAATATTTTTAAATCGTCCGCATATATTAGTGAGTTGCATTTAAAAATAGATGCAATATCATTAACAAAAATGGAAAACAATAGTGGCCCCAAATTGGAACCCTGGGGAACACCGCTTGGTGACACATATGCAAAAGATGTGTACCCATTTACAACGACACACTGTTTCCTATTGGCCAAATATGATGAGACAACATCAATAAGGTTTTGATTTACACCCATATTACGCAGCTTGTTTATTAAAATGGGATGCTGAAGTCTATCGAATGCCTTACTGAAGTCTGCAAAAAATACATCTACCTGTTTGTTAACATCCATTGCGTTAGATACATATTGGGTAAAATTGACCAAATTCGTACAAGTAGATCGCCTTGGGATGAATGCGTGTTGATCCTTCGATAAGAAGTTCATGACAGAAGTGAAGATTTTTTCGTGTAATACGCACTCAAACACTTTCGAAAAATTATTGAGCAGAGATATTTGTCTATAGTTAGTAATGTCCGCTGGATCTCCCGATTTCAGGATTGGTATCACTTTAGCGCACTTCCACATTACCGGAAATTCCGATGTACGAATGATAAGGTTAAATAAATGGGTTAGAGGTTTCACTAAGACCGGCCAACAATCCCTTAGAATGAACGATGGAATTCCATCCAATCCAGCGGTGCTTTTTGACTTAAGTTTCTTCAGAGACTTAATGACATCTTCCTCGCTAACTAGAGTAAAGCACATGTAGTCTAGTGATTTGTTGGGCAGCTTTTGGACCGTATTGATTAGTGGTGTAAATATGTCTTGGAAATGCCTAGCAAACCCATTAACAATACCTTCTGGAGAAGCCAAAATTTCGGTACCAAATCGCATTTCCCCTGGAATCCTCGTAGATTTCTTCATGGAATTAACAAGTCGCCATAAGGCGTTTGGATTTTGTTTCAAAGTTTGTTCGGTGCAGTTGATATAAGAACTCTTGGCGTTATTAATCATTCGCTTTAATTCCCGCCGTTCTATTTGGAATGATTCTTTGTCTCTCACTTTCCTGGTTTTTATGTATAGCGCTCTGGATCTTTCTTTAATACGTAATTGTCGCACTATATCACCGTTAAACCAAGGAGGATACTTTAATTGGTTTCTGCTTCCAGCTGTCTTTGGGACAAATTGGTCTAAGGTGGAATACACATTCTGGTACAAATATTTACAAGCAGTATTGACATCAACACAAGAATAAAGGACTTCCCAATCGATGTTGGCCATAGCAGTATACAACCCAAAATAATTAGCCTTCTTAAAATTGTAAGACGGTGTTAACTTCCGTTGGAAGTTTATTGATTTGACTTTGCTAGTTACTTGCAACAAAGACATTAAGGGTGGGTGATGGCAATCTACCTTCACTAAAGGCTGAATGTCCTGCATAACATCACATGTTAGCGTTTTAGGTACGATAATAAGATCAAGAATGCGATTATTTATATTGACAACTTTATTGATTTGAACATAATCTCCGAAATCTAGAAAATTTTTTAATAGCACGTACTTTTCACTCCCTAATACAGCAGATCCCGCAGATTTACTATTACAGGCGAAATACTCTGGAATATTAAAATCACCCGTAAAGATGACGTAAGCCTCCAGATACAACACCTCCTCCAATGCATGAAAGAGCTCTTCGTACGTAGCAGCAGCCGTATTCGGTGGTATATAAGCATTCACAATGATTAAGTACTGATTGGCATTTAATTTTAATTTAACCAGAGTTATTTCAAGTTCGTCTAAGGTTCTTGGTAAATTTATTTTCGTGGAAGAGAAGTTATTTCTTACCGCCACCAAAGTGCCTCCTCCTTTACGCGCTACGCGATCGTTACGATAAAGTGTATAGTTTCCAGAAAACATTTCCAAGTCTCCGATATCACTACATAACCACGTTTCGGTGAGACAGATAACATCAAAGTCAAATAGATGCACGTTATTTAAAAGTTCGTTTGTTTTAGTTCGTAAACCGCGCACATTTTGGTAATATAAGCAAATGGTGAAAGTATGGCACTGCTGGGAATCACTTAGTTTTTTGGTGGTTGAAGTTTAATTATTGTTGGGCGATTGTTTATGAACTTCAAGGTTAAATTCTCTTCTCCATTTTTAGTGCGGGTTGCAATTTCTGCAATGACACTGTTCAGTTGGTCTCTCTGCATTTTGGTCCTATCAGCACCAATTTTTATTTCGCTTGGAAGTTTATCCTTGTTACGTAGCAAATCCCGAGCATACTCCGATTTTTCAAACACCACTTTAATAGGCCGAGGTGTTTCCCCTTTTCTTCCCAAACGAAACATAGTTTTAATTTTTGCATCGCCAACAATGGGTGCTACAACGGCATCAACTTTGACAAAATCTTCATTTTTCCTTTCCTCACTACTAATGGTGGTTGGCTCCTTGAGATTAAATACAATGATATTCGAGGATCTGTATTGCCTATCTTGAATTTCATCCAAAATAGCCTGATGATCGTCCATCGATTTGTTTTTTAATGTAGCTACTTCCGCTTTTAGATTCACATTCTCCTTTTCCAGGTAAATAAGGCGATCGTTTATCTTGCCAAATTCAATTGAAAACATATTCAGCATTTCCGCCTTAAATGTTGTAAAGATGGAATCCATCAAGGATTCAATCTGGTTAATCGACTTCCCAGGTGCCACATCATGATAAGTACCCCCTGCGTTTTCCTCAGAAACTGATTCCACCATACAACCTTTACAGACCCATCCAGTCGTAGATTTTTTCTTCTTTTCATTAAGGAAGAAAGCAAATTCTGTGTCCGAGAGACCTGTACACGCGGCATGGTACCATTGAAGGCATCTTTGACAGCGAATAAAGCTGCTTGAGGGATTAATCAGATTTGCGCACTTTCCACAAAAAGTAGACATCTTTTTAATTTCCAGTACAATTTGTATTTATTGTGTACAGATAATATTTACGGTAAAGTCTTCATATCAATTACCATGAGTTCACATAGCGGTTATCACCCACGCGTTTGATTATGGAATTTGACACACGTACCTTATAAATGTACAAAGGCAAAAATTCACTGCAATTATTATATGTATGGCCCGATTTTGATTAAATAAAGGAGTAACTTAAACAAGAAAAACCGTCCGTAATTTTAATTCAAAAAGAAATGGTCTTTAAGCACAAATTTTAATGTTAGAGCGTTTAAAACACGTCCGAACTGACTGACTGTAACGTCTAATTTCTTGACCATATCTGTGGTGGAAATCGAAGCCTACTTGCCTATCTGGTCTCTCCCTGCCGCTTTCCCTTTCTTCAATCTTTTTAGTTGCTGCTCTCTCCTCTTGTTATCGAAAGTATTCGAAATTGGTTTCTAGTCTATAACTTTTGATTAAGAAGTATGATCGAAAAAGTACGAATTGATTTGGATTCTACGCACCCAAATTAATAAGAAAAAGTGTTTTCCCGAGAAATTTTGGTGCAGTCGATTTTTGGTAAAAAAGGAATGTTATACACTGCCTTTTTTTGAGACACGAAAAAAAAAATTGTCTCCGATTGACCCGGAAAAAATTTTTTCTCATAGAATGTGGCCAGTAGAATCCATAATTTCCAACAGTTCCAAGATTGGGCTACTAGTTCAAAAGTTACAGCCCTTTGAATTTTTTTTCGAAATTGGTTTCTAGTCTATAAATTTTGATTGAGAAGTCTGATCGAAAAAGTACGAATTGATTTGGATTCTACGCACCCAAATTAATAAGAAAAAGTATTTTCCGTAGAAATTCTGGTGTAGTCGATTTTTGGTATAAAAGGAAGGTTAATACACTGCCTTTTTTTGAGGCCCAAAAAAAAATTGTCTCAGATCGACCCGGAAAAAAATGAATCTTATAGAATGTGGCCCGTAGAATCCATAATTTCCAACAGTTCCAAGATTGGGCTACTAGTTCAAAAGTTACAGCCCTTTGAATTTTTTTTCGAAATATGGTTTCTAGTCTATAATTTTTGATTAAGAAGTCTGATCGAAAAATACGAATTGAAATTGGATTCTACGCACCCAAATTAATAAGAAAAAGTGTTTTCCCGAGAAATTTTGGTGTAGTCGATTTTTGGTAAAAAAGGAAGGTTATACACTGCCTGTTTTTGAGCCCCTCCTCCATAGCCTCCTCTTTGTCCCCCTTTCCTTAGTACCTTGATAAAATGTTGGTTCTATTCCTCTAATCGTATCTCCCTTCCTCTTGTTCTGTTTTTCTTTTTTCTTCTGTTTATCACCTTCCTTCTTTGTTTTTATTACACTGATTTGCTCTTCGTATTCTTTCTGTTTGTCCATCTTTCTTTCTTTACATTTTCGTTTGTACTTTTTTCTATTTCCTCACCTCGAGTTCCCCTCTTCTTTCTTTCTCGGTCATTTCTCTATAATATCCCCATCAGTTTTTCTTTTTTCACCCCCTTCCTGTCCAGTTATTACTTTCCACGTTATATCCTTTACTTTATTCCACTCCTCCTCTGTACTCCTTGTTCCTCGAGTCTCCCTTTATACAACTTCACCGTGTCCCTTGTCCATATATCTCCCTTCGTCTTTGCGTCTTTTCATTTCTTGATCTTCTTATTTTCCTTTTTAGACTCAATTCCATTTTTCCCTAAGCATATCAAACTAGTTTAAAAACAATTTCCATGGATTTATCTAAGGCATAGCACGAAAATGAGTTTAAATCTTCCAGAAAGTGGCCATTATGTTACCAAAAGACTGACAAGTCAATCCGAACGTTCCTTAATGCGACAAGGACTTCAGCCAAGCGTTAATTCTTTTCACAATTCAACGGAGTCCACAGATCCCATTAAACTATGTAGCCATCGATGTCACTGGGAATAGTGAGTCCATTGAAAATAATCATTTGAATCTGCCCAAGCGAAATACGGTAACAATGAATCATACTGACCCACAGAGGTTACAGAACTCTTTGTAGAGATTAATCTAGTCGACTCAGGATCAACCAGGTTTTGGAACCAACGAGAATAACGGCCGACGGAATACTGGCGAATAAAGTAGGGCCCAGTGCACTAGGACATCAGCAGTGGAAGAGAAAGTTTCACTCTATGGCCGCGAGATTAAAAGCGACGAAGGTGGGCGAATCGCCTTATCAGCTCCCACTGGGCAAATCCAATTGCACATGATTGACATACAATATGCCAATGGGAATTTTGCACGTCCCTGCAGCGATCATATTTCTAAATACGATTATGAATTCAATTTCGCCCGTTTCTTTTTTAAATACCTATTTCACAAAGGCATTTCCAATTACAACTTTGAAGTTTAATTTACGTACCAGATTAAAAAGCTATTTATACTCCAATAAAAAACAATTTTCGAGACGTATCCCTTAAAAAAAACAAACAAAAAATCGTTTAATATGCACACATATTTCTTATTTTTATTTCGAAGGATGCAATACACAAGGATAATTTGCAAAACACACCGCTCAAGTGCATCCGGTGATCTACATGGATGGCGCCCTCTCGCACATAAATTCCGTTGACAGTTTACTTAAAATCTACTGAACATAAATAAATGACAATGGACTGGAAATAATGGATACAAAAAATAACTTTCTTTGTCGGGCATCTATTTTAAATAGTAATAAACTATAATTTGTATTGGAAACAGTAAAGAAAGGTTCAGAAAAAAGTAAAGTATTTAGTATTCTCGACGAACTTGTGATAAATTATGAATGCGGTGGGTTCTTGACTCTAATTGTCTTACAGTAAACAAATTTCTTTCATTCCGAAGATCTTGGCAAACTTCTCATGCGGAAATATTTACTTTCAAAGCGTTGTTCTATCGAGCCAAAACAGCGTGTCCTCGATGTAGGGCTGAAGGAAATAGGATCGAGTCAAACAGTATTAATAATCGCCGAGAAGTAGCGTTGAGTGTTAAATATTTACTTTGTACTATAAGATATTATCATTCGAAGAAAAAATACACTGACGCGTGTCTAAAGCAACTGTTTATATGAATGAATGACAGCTTAACATGAAATGATGTTCTGTTGAACCCATTAGTCAAGTTGACTCTTTGACTTGTATTGGTTCCTGCTGTTGTACGATGATTGATGGCCAAGTAACTTCATTTTTAAATTGTGTGTAATATTTTAAGCCGCCTAGGTATATCGTGTTCCATTATTTTGTTGTACGCTTCAAAATATTAACTACGCATCCCTCGGTTTAATGACATACGACGAGCCGGTGACGGTTTATATGAATGTGAGAAAATACAGCTTTAAATGAGAATTTACTTTATGGGCTGCTTCGGGGCGTTCAGAATGAGAACCTGTACAAATTTCGATAGCAATCTGCAATAAACATTTCAATAATACGCTACTTGTATGGGTGGGTTTAATTAATAGCGAAGATGGGATTACTCTCCCATTTATACTTAAATGGAGAATTTGTCATTTTGACGTATGAATACTGACTAGGACAAAAAAGAAAATCCATTTCGTCATCCCTCCTATATACGACGGAAACTAACTTTCGATTTCAATGAATGAAGTGGTGCACACATTTATTTCTCAACAAAAAAATAGTAGTTGTGCGAAATAAGATGTGGCCAAATGCAAAAGATATTCAAATGAGAAATGCATTGGGCAGTTTTCCGCAATCAACATAATGATTTCCTTTTACACTTGCTAAGTAACCAACCCACAACAAAAAGGATCTTATTTTAAAATATTGTTCAAGTGATCTGCCTCTCCATTAAGGTTTACAGTACTTGGTTCTGCCAAACAGGTCAGAATATACAACTTAATATAAAATTACAAACTCCGTGGTTCAGTCGTCTTTTGAAATTACACATAGAGTGCCAGAAACGAAGGACATTTTTTCAAGATGAATGGATTAACTTGATTAAGTAGGGAAGTAGGGTGTTACAAATCATTATAGCTTTAATTTTATTTAGTTGGCATAGTTGCCACATATAATAATATAGAATTGAATGTTTGAAGGAAAATAAAATACTATCTAATTTAATCCTTGTAGAATAATTCGATGACCGTCACAGTACCTAGGATTACTTCCGTATTTATTACATATACTATCCCAACAAATAGCGTAAGGATCGCAATATCTATATTATAGCGCGTTCACTCTGTTGGCAGTGGCACCCCATGTTTGGGAAGAAATTTTTTATGGCAACTGTGTTGTATTTATGTCAGGGTAGGCATCTGTCTTGAGAGATTTTCAAATGTAATATTTATTATAAAATTTGTTCTAAGTATTTCTTGTAATTATTCGTAACAAGATACAACATGGCGCAGTCGAGGCAGTTAGTTTATTAAACTGAGCAAAGTTTTCAAGAAGTATATGTTCCGAAACATCAAATAAGTGTATTGTTGAACAGCTGAACCTAATTATAAGAAGAAAAGCCGAAATGGAATTCAAACCTCCAGCTAATTTGTCACTACAGGGAAATTTAAGTGAAAACTGGCGTAAATTTAGACAAAATTTTGAAATTTACCTGAAAGCTTCCGATAAGTCAACAAAGGACGATGAAACAAAAATAGCCATTCTATTAGGTGAAGATGCTGTGGAAGTATACAACACTTTTACGAAACTGACATGGTGTCATTTCCAGCAGTATAAAAAGCTTTCGATGACCATTGTAGTCCCAAGAAAAATATCGTGTTTGAGCGTTTTAAATTTTATAGTACAGTGCAGCAAGAAGGAGAAGGGTTTGATTAGTTTTTAACTGATATCAAGAAATTATCGAAGTCCTGCGAATTTGGATTATTAAGTGATGAGATGGTCCGGGACAGAATTGTTTTAGGGATTTACGAAAAGGTCAGGCTAGAAATTTGCAAGGGGCTTCAGTCGAAGTTGAGGTCATTAAGAAAAAGTCAGCAAACCGAAATTATAAGTCTTGTCAGAGACACCTAGAATTAATTAATTTTTGATTATATATGAGATGGCATTGATAAATAAAGTTTTTTGACGTGACAGAAACAATTATTTTTGTAAAGGTCTGTATAAATTAGAATAGGAGAATTTTAAGGGTTTTAGACTTTTATTCTACAACCGAACCGTGTAATTAACGCACGACGGATAGTTTTGCGTTAATCACTGAACAGTCTGTTTCCAAAACCAGTGGTGAAAGGTTTGAATGTAGAAGATGTCAGATATGGCGTTCGTGAATGTCCTGCCTTTGGGAAAAGCTGCAATAAATGTGGACAGTTAAATCATTTTGCAGTTTCCTGTCAAGTAAAAAATGTGAAGATGCTACAAGAACAGGATGAGCAACCTGACGAGTTGGCGTTCACCATTAACAGCATTGGGGTAAGAAATCAGAACTTTCAAAATGTAAACGTTGGTGATCATCATGTGCCTATTAAATTTAAGCTAGACACTGGTGCAGATGTGAATGTCCTGTCGCGTAAAATGTTAAGTGAAGTAGGTGTTCCAGAGTCTCAGTTACAAAATACAAATTTTGGAGGCATTTGGTGGTACTGTCTTAAAACCTCTTGGCATTGTTCCACTAAAAGTTCAGTGTAACAACGTTGAATTTACTGATAACTTCATAATTGTAGACAAAATTGTTTCTCCGTTATTAGGACTTGAGTCTTGTACTAAGTTAAATCTTATTGCACGCAAAGTAGATGCCTTGGGTAAGTTTATGACTAAGGATGGATTTATTAAGAATAATCTAGAATTATTTCAAGGTCCGGGTAAGTTTAAGGATAAATGTGAAATCCAAATAAATAATGTCATACCGGTCATTAACCCTCCTAGAAGGGTACCATTTGCTATTCACGACAAATTAAAGGAAACCTTGATATCCTTAGAAAACAGAAAAATTATTTCAAAAGTTGATAAACCGTCTGGTTGGGTTAATAATATCGTAATTGTTGAAAAGAAGGATGGCTCCTTAAGACTTTGTTTGGATCCTCGTGATTTAAATTTATAAATTAAAAGACCTGCATATGTCCTTATTCCAACTCTTCAAGATATAATTGGAAACCTTAAAGGTAAAAAGTTTTTTTCAGTGCTCGATTTAAAGGAAGGTTTTTGGCATGTAGAACTTACTGAAAAGTCTAGTGATCTTTGTACATTTGCTACGCATTTTGGTTGTTACAAGTTTAATCGTTTGCCTTTTGGGTTTAATATGGCGCCAGAATATTTTCAAGCCATTAATGAAAGAATCTTTGGAAACTTAAAGGGTGTTCAAGTGTACATCGATGATCTCTTGATAGCTGCCGATTCCTCCGAGGAACATGATCGAATTTTAAATTCCGTGATCATAAGAGCTACTGCAAATGGAGTTAAATTTAATCCTAGCAAGGTTCAATTTAAGCAACCCTCAGTTAATTATTTTGGTCATATCTTTTCGGAGGATGGAATGTCAGTTGATCAAATAGAATAGCAGCAATTAAAGGATTAAAAGATCCCACAAATGTAAAAGAACCGCAAAGTATTTTAGGAATGATAAATTATTTGCGACAGTTTATACCGAACTTAGCCGATATAACTTCTCCATTGCGTGAATTATTAAAACAAAAAGTTGAATTTAAATGGTTAACTGCACACTCGGTTGTGATACATAAAATTAAAAACATAATTTCTAATGCTCCAGTGTTAGCTAACTTTGATGCATTTAAAAAAATCACCATACAAGCCGATGCATCCAAAGATGGTCTGGGGCGCTGTCTTCTTCAGGATGACAAACCTATTTCATTTGCTTCTCGTAGTTTGAGTTCTAGTGAGAAAAATTATTCCCAAATAGAGAAGGAGCTTCTCGCTATTGTTTTTGCACTAAACAAGTTTCATATCTTCATTTATGGTCGCGAAATAAGGTAAATACTGATCACAAACCTTTGGTAACTCTAATGAATAAAAAAATTGGAGATATTGCCTCATCGCGTTTGCAAAGAATGAGAATAAAATTACTTAAATATAAACTAGTGTTAAATTTCTTACCAGGAAAATATATGTTTATTGCCGACTTGCTTTCACGATTTTACCTAAATTTTCCAGAGAGCGAAGGTGATGATCAATGGATTTCTGAAACTGTTCATACTTTAAGAAAAATTTAAATATTTCAGATGCTAAAATGTTGGAATTTATACAGGCTACTGCCAATGATCCAGTTTTGTCAAAGGTAATGCTCTATATTATAAATGGCTGGACTAAAAGTAATGTACTAATGGACGGTTCAATTAAATACTATTATAAGTTTCAAGCAGAATTATCTGTCGAAGATGGCTTGTTATTTATAAACCACCGATTAATAGTCCCGGATAAACTTAGATTCTATATTTTACGGCTTCTTCATATGAACCTCATTTTGGTACTGTTAAGACCAAACAACGTGCTAGACAAATTGTATTTTGGCCAGGAATGTCAAGCAACATACAGAATATGATATCTAATTGTTATGTTTGTGAACGTTACCAAAATGCTAAACAAAAGGGTTTATTGATTCCACATGAGATACCAAATATACCATTTTATAAAATAGCTTGTGATATAATGGATTATGCAGGTAATAGCTATCTTATTGTACAAGATTATTTCTCGAAATGGCTCGAGATCATTCTATTAAAAAACAAAACCTCATCAGAAATTATTAAACACCTCAAAATATTGTTCGCGACGTTTGGTATTCCCAACACAGTAATTTGTGACAATATGCCTTTTTCTTCCTTTGAATGCAAGAATTTTTCCAAAGAGTGGAATTTCCAGTTTTGCACAAGTTCTCCTAAATATCCACGCAGTAATGGTCAAGCAGAATGTGCAGTTCAAACTTGTGTGTTCAAGAAATGTTCTCACGACAATATTGACCTCGCATTATTGGAGTTTAGAAATACTCCCGTTTCGGGTATTGGTATATCGCCAAGTCAAATGCTCATGAATAGACTAACCAGAACCAAGCTTCCTATTCACACACAATTACTAAAACCCGCAATTCCTAAAGATGCACATAAAAAACTTTTAGCCAAACAGGAATATTTTAAACGAAATCACGATAAAAGTGCCTAAAATTTTAACCAAAATTTGAAAGCAGGTGATAATGTTCTTATAAAAGATCAGTTTTGGGAGAAAGGACAAGTAGTTGGTAATCATTCCACTCCTAGATCTTTTAATGTAATTAATAATAGAACAATGTTGTTAGAAGAAAATGATCATGATCAAAGTCAAAATATGGATTGTTCTTCTGATAACACCACTGATAATAACTTAGAAACTATTAACAATCAAACCACCATTGAAATGGATTCTACAAATGACCTAATTCCTGATTCTAATATTAAACAAACTGTTACACACAGTGGTCGGATTATTAAATTACCGAATAAGTTTAAAGATTATTTTATGTAATCTCATAATAATGTTTTGTTTTAAGTTTGTTTTGATTTGTTTGTTTTAGAAAAAAAAGGAAGATGTTATATTTATGTCAGAGTAGGCATCTGTCATGAGAGATTTTCAAATGTACCTAATATTTATTATAAAATGTGTTCTAAGTATTTCTTGTAATTATTCGTAACAAGATACAACTACAGGAATAGATTTAAAAAATGGATTCTAAGCAAAAAGTGTTCTGTACCTTTTTTTTGTAACGAAGAGAAGTATGGCTTGTTAGCTCCTGTTTCAAAGCCAAATAGCGGGAAATTTACAATTTTCGAGAATCTTTTTAAAATATTTAAAAAAAAACGTAACTCTCTGCTACACCCTTTAATCACCAATCCCTCGAAATCGAAAATTATGTTGCTGTGTAGACTATTACTCTGAAGAAGCTGCCTCTAAAGGTAAAAATCTATGTCTAGGATAGAGAACTAGAAATATGCCAAAAAAATACAAAACTTGGTTTAACTAATGACCATAAACTTCAGTTTAATCATCAGTAATTGCACTAAAAACAGTTTCTATAATTTGGGATTAATATCTCAAGATAAGGACTTCATTAATGTCAAAATTAGAAGAAACTTGTGACCGTCCCTAGTTTTATCTCACTTAAGTTACTGCGATGTGATGTATGAACCTTGTGAGGACGCTATCAACGATGTTCAAAGGATTCGCAAAAAACGTCCCTTTTCTTTCTAATATTCATGTTAAGGTCAAGGGCACATTCTGAGGGTCGGTTCCAATACTACACTATAACAGATTCAGTTTATTTAACTTAAAAGTAGGAGCGGATTGGGTCTGATATTTACTCGTCAAAGCCATGAGAAGTGAAATGATGTGTGCACTTGGCGAAACGATGCACATTAAACTTGATGCAAGGCACTATGTTTGTCATCGCTTACCTAAATTCCGCAATTAAGTTGACATTGTAAAGTGCACGTATATATTTTCAGTAAATTACTACAAGCTTCGGTGCAGCTCACGTAAATAAGACTCTCGTTAGATTTTTCAGGAGATAAATGTAAAAGCAGTTTCATTTATGCGACTAGCTTTAATATTGCAATAAATCTGCATACCTGTCGTGCCCACACAAAAAAGACACGCACAGGAAACAGTACATCAAAGAAAAATAAAATGTAGCACGCACTCCTAAAGTTCCCGTGCTCGTTTTTAGTAACTTCATAAATCTTAAAAATCGTTTTTTCCTCTCTCTTTTGTTTGAATATGTGTCTATGAGTATTAGTGCCGCGGGGTATTGTAATCGGCCGTCAGTTTTTTTTTTCAATTTCGCCCTCATGTTTGTACATCGCTAACTTATAATGTTTGTTTTACTCGCTTTTCAAAGTTGACGCGCAGCCATTAGTTGTCGCCTATGATTTATGTACCATATTTGTCTCATGTCGTTCTTCGCATCGTATTTCGTATTCTGATTCTTATAAACCTTGTATCTTCAACGTAACAGATAAATTCTCAACACCATTTATCATTTGATATTAATGATTTTAAGTCTAATCGACTTTGTTCTCTGACACTAATCATGCACGAGCTGAATATTTTACATTTTGTGTACATCAGTTTATTAGTGTCAATATTTTGATGCATTGCTGACCAGCACCTACAAAGGGCTTAGTAGGGCCAAAAGCATCATTTTTCAATTCAATCCTGGACTAAGACTGAAAACTATTCGCTGAACGTATCCGCGAATTCCAATTATAGGACACTCAAATATGTGCATATTTTTGCAGATTTAGTGCTGAATACGTAACACAAATCTGCGATTGTACACATGCAATACTAGTCCTCACTGAAATATAAAACTATGTTGATATTGTATCCCAGCACGTCATGTTTAATCACTTCGAGTTATATAATTCTAATCAATCTGAAAATATGTATATAAACGATTTTAAATTTAAAAAACGTTAAAGGTAAAGTTTGCTTAAACTATTTACGAATTATTATTATTATAAAACCGGTCTAGGTTCAAATCATATGATTATTTTTTTTATGTGGGTCAGTTAAACGACATTTTTTTTGGTGTTTGGACATTTTAGTGTTACCCATAAAACACGCCAGTAAAATTTTCTGATATATGCGTGTAATTTTTTAAAAATTCCCATCAATTCGTATTTCTTTCGATTGGAAACAAGTACTTTAAATTTTAAATGTTAGTATAACTAGAAGAAAGATTTTTAAACTTTTCTTAAAATTTGTTTATGAAATAACACGAATAGTAGATTAATTTAGCTATACTTTCAAACCTGCATAACGCTCATCCGATTCTCAAACTTCACTCATCATACATCAAACATATTTACGCTAATTTCGTTTCAGTTTTATATTTAAGTAAGTAAAATACAATCAACGGCGCAGCTTCTATTTTCTTAGGAGCTTATTGTTAAATTTTAAACTGCAACTACTCTGGTACTTCCTTAAATGGAAAAAAATTCTCAAAAACTCACCTGCACGCGTAACATATTCGATCTTGTGATTTCCCAAGAGCGCAGTACAGAAATACGTCGGAAAACCCCTTTAGCTTGTATATGTGCGTTTATGTTTTATCTTAATACAATTACATTTATTTCAGCATACATCGCCCACAAATATTATACGACCAACGTAATGACAACTAAGTACATTATATTGAACGATGTAATGTCTGTCCCCTTACGTATTCCATCGATTCGTAACATGCCGAGATATTGCAAACCTTTCCTACATTTCAAATATAAGTACAAATAGTAAGCCATATGTTCGTTTTACAAATACTGAAATCAGAAATATCTTCCACATCTGTTACGTTGATGCCATCTTACAATTTTATTTTTACTTTATCCGATAGTACCATCCCAGATGTAGGTATACACGGTAAAACCGTTTACAACTGTGATTGCCTTGTACAAGATTTTTTTGATTTAATTTATACCCGCTCTGTACGTAAATAGGTTTGATCTAGATCACCCTAACTTAATGAATTGCTGATAATAGTTGCAAGAAAGAAAAAAAAATAGGTAATCTTTCTAATGACGTATCACATGATCTATGTTGCCATTTAAAAATATTAAAGATGGCGGTCGCACTCAAAAACCATGTGTTCAGAGAAATTTTTTTAATCTCAAAATATGTGGGATAATGGAAGCGGTCTAATTTTCGTCATATCTCAATCGGTTTAAGCGTGAGAGCTTTAGTTACATTCCACAATTATGAAAACGAACAAAACCAACCCCTTATTTAGCTAAAATTATTGTACCTCGTGAACTGAAATATTAACAGAAAATCAAAGGAAGGTTTAATTCGCAGCAAAAGAAGTGGTACGTGCGAAAATATATTCTTTTACTACAAGAGTTAGTAACTCGTAATAATTCCCACCTTTTAATTACAAAAAGAAAAATGAATGCTAACCACGACGAGGTTAGTAAACACCCTCAACGATGCCCGCTTGAATCATTCAGAGCGTGTAGGATTATTGTGAAGGTGTTAAATTCAGCTGTTGGTTCTCATCCAATATTGCCTCTATACAACCTTTCTCTAACACAAAACTTGCGTTTGAAGGTAATTACTGCGTCGTTACAAAGCAACTACCTCTCGTTGTTAACGATTCGTCCGAAAGTGTTTTAAACCGAAAACGTAATTTAGTTGAGTATAATAGTGCACATCGCGTCCCTTTGTTAAAAGTGCGGTGCTCGCTGATCCAAAGTGTATTGACTGCGACATTTTCCGAACTACATTTTATGCATATTTTATGCATCAATAGCTTTCGCGAGCCTGTAAGCTGAAGATAAATTTTGTACTACACATCATTGATTCCCATTTTTACACGCTTAAATATTTATTACAACAAAGATCGCATAAATTTTGAATTTACAGTCATTTTCACCTTCTTTACCTTCACTTTATTAATATTTATCGCGCTCCGTATTTTAAAAAGGGCGTTATCGTAATCTGACAAAAAGTTTAAGGGTAAAGCGTACACGGATTCGGCTTTAAAGCCACCCCTTTTACTTTCACAATCTAGCTATTCACAATGTGTTCACGCACTTTTCAAGTTGTAGATTAATCAGAATTCCCCCACCTTGAAACAAAGTTAAATACAACTGAATCGAACCAAAAGTTACTTTTGGCCAAAACTCGGCCCAGCGACCTTGACAAAAAAAGTTTTGAAGGTTTTTTATAGGACAAAAACAGTATTCCTTTTACAGTAGCCCATAATTTTGGTCCAAGTCAAGCAGGATTGAATGTTGAGGCTACTTTAACGAAGAAAGGAGAAAATCAAGAGTTGGTACACGAAAAAGTATTTAACAATTAGTTCTCGTCAGGTTTGGGTGTCAAATTCATTTAAAATTGAGATTGAAGACTTTTAGTTTCCTCTACTGTTAATAATTGGAATTGGTAAAATTACTGTTTGCCGGTTTGCTGTTGATTATCCCGAAATTGCGAGAAGGAGGAAAATCTAATTATTTAGCGATTGGTTATCTGTTGGTAGACCATATTTTGGTAGAAAACGGAAAAAGCTCAACACTGCTGATGTTTGGAGTTCATTCGTCTTGAGCAGCGACTTGAACCTATTCCTATATCCCTTTTCCATTATATATTTTTTATCTGGGTATTACAAATGGAGCTAACAGATTTGAACAAAAAACGAGGTTATTTGAGAAGTAAGTTAAGTTGTTTTCAGAATTTTTTAGGAGAATATAAAACAGTTATTGAAAAAGGTGATAGTTTGTCAAAAATTGTAGAAATTGAATTGCGCAATGAAAATTGTTGCACGAATTTGATGAATTACAGTATCAAATTGAATGACTAGATCAAATATAGAGCAGGTGAGAATTCAGCAAGGCCAATTTGAGAACAATTTTTATAGTTGCATGGCTCAGGTCAAAATATTTATAAATAAAAGTTGTAGTGAACCTGAAATGGTTAGCATCATTCAATTCTCAGCCTTATAGTGAAACTGCACATTTATCTTCAAATCATTTAGAAAAGAGAGATAATATAAAACTTCCTATAATTAAATTGCCTAAGTTTTCTGGTAATTTAACACACTGGCTGGAATTTAAGGATGCTGCTTCTGTTATTATTGAATCTTTGTCATTTTCTTCGAAAAATTAGGTATACAATTGCTTGGAAGTCTCTTTGTGAAAGGTTTGACATTAAGAAATTTATTATTAATTTACAATAAATCATCCCGTCATCTTTTAAAATTGATATCTTACGTCAAGAATCTAGTGCTGGTATAAGGAATATCATAGATGTTGTAAATAAGAATCTACGATCATTAAATAGTCCAGAATATCCAGAATTTTGTAATCCTAGTAAAATAGCAACTCTCTTACGTATTGGCCGAATTAACTTAAATTATATTTCGTATTGCCGTTCTCGAATTACTTGTAGTCGCAATTTTTTCTTAGCTCGGTCAGCACGAATTTTAAAGCAAATTACCTTAGTACGGTCCCTAAGTTCCCTCTCACTTATATTCAGTCTCCGTCACAACCAGTCTTTACTGCAATTTTTTCGTGCGCTCGGTGTAGACGTATATATTTTCGATTGTGTTTGAAAACGATGGGAAGAGTTTCAAAAAAAGGTTCAATTAAGCAGAAGAAAAAGAAGCTAAAGAAGTTACTAAATTTATTAGAGAGCTCAAGTAAGTAAAATTGCTATATTATTTATTGCACCCTTAGGTAACTATACCAGACAAAAGTGTCGTATTTTACAGTTTACAATATGTAATACACTTAGACTGACCTTTTGCCACAGATGAATTCCAGCAATTTTCTATTATTTAGTATTAGTACTTTCAAATGAAGTCTAATACATAGAATGCATTATAATTTTTAGTAGATTATGCACATGAATGCCGTATAAAAATTTTACTCATTCCGATATTAGAGCCAGTCATAGGTATAAGACAATTTTTTTGCCAAACATTGCAAAAAATACTGTATAGTTGCCTTTTTAATATGTTGTTAGGGACTACCTAGACGGTATAAATCTAGATTTGCAACCCTCAGAAACATGAGCCAGCCGATGTACAGGGTGAAAATCAAGAAAATTTTGAACTTTTTTCAGTTTTTCGCAAAAAGATAAGTAAAGGAGTGTTCTAAAGAGGAAATGTGTTATTATCTCTTTTAAAGTACAGAAAATTACCTAAAAGGCCAGCTATGTGCGGGATCTGTAACCCAATTAGTTCCAGAGATACAGCTCTGTGAATAAGTTTTTTAAAAAGTGGAAATTTTTACTTTTGTTATATTTTATACCATAAATATTGCCATAAATACTCATACATACTACATACATACGTATCCCTGTACGTATCATACAGAAGACTATTTATAAAATGACCTCTCAGCAGCGGTCTGAATTCGTGCATCGAGAGGCGATGCACAGAACCAAGAGCTCTGTCTGCAGATGCAAAAAAGGTTGCTCTGGTTCGTGTTTTTGCATGAAGGCTGGTATGAGATGCTCTTCAATGTGCAAACACTGCGAAAGCATCAATTGCACGAACATACCAAGAGCCGAGGAGTTGGATAAAGAGGAGATCTACGCAGATGTGGAGTCACCTCTAGACAACCTTGATAGCGTCTCTTCTCTTCAACCTAAAGATAGCCAACAATGAAGTTCAAGACTCAAGTACAAGCCTGTACCTCAGAGGTAAAGTATACTAAGTCACAAATTCAAAAGTTTACAGAAAACCACATTATAAGAAGCACAAAGGAATAATTTGACCTTATTAACCTATACATTTGATTACTTTCATCATGAAGAACCATGTTACTTATAACTAGTAAGTTTACATATGTACGGTCGAATTTTTGAAATTTTATCAAAAATTTTTGTTTTACGGGACTTAGTACTGTTTACCTCTTATGAATTGTTTCGAATGATGGACTTATTATTGTTATGTGTAAACCAATTTTAATACATTTCTGCTCGAAAAGGGGAAGCAAGCATGTTTCATCATGTACAGGGCGTGGAGAATTTTTTTCCTGTATGAAATCACAACTCAGATTAGAAAAAAAATCTATTTATTTGATAAACAACTTATAATTCAATAATTTTATTGAAATTAAAAAATATATCAATACTGTTCAACTATTCATCTTCTTCGTTGTTGTAAGAAAGAAATGGTCATCATTTTGTAGAAAATTTCCTCCATAAGAAACAAGTAAGTATAAATTTTTTGAGGATTAAAGCAGATTTTTAATAAGACACTTAAATTGAAAAATGACAGCCATAAATGGGATATTATAAAAATAATAAATAAACAAGTATAAATTGTGCACAACCCTTGTGCAAATAAAGCGCATTTTTGTTTAACCGATATAGCTTAGTAAATGGTGGGGTTATAAGGGGAGGAAGCTCTTTACACACAAACATTGAAAGACCGCCTGGCATACATTCAAAATTCTCCGAGACTCCATTCTGCAGATTTTGCCTATGAGAGTACGTTCCTCCGACAAACCGTTTTCGAGATATTCGCTCTTAAAGTTTTGACATCACCAATGTATATATTTCTTGCAGATGTTCCAATCGCCCTTTGTGAGTCCCCTCTTTCGATAATCCGTCCTGGAGATATAAGGGAATATATCCGAACACGATAAGAAGTCGAGGAGGAGGACTATGGTTGATAGAAATTAATTCCTTTCGTTGAGACGTTCCATTAGGGCACTATGAAGGATAAAACCAGTTCCACTCCCATCTCAGGACATAATTGATGGGGGGGAGGTGGGGGGGTCCCCTTTAAGACAGCGAAATGTGATGGCCATTTGGAACACCTTCAAGGTATAAGGCTACCTACTGCAAAAATTCCTGGACTCTAGAAGTAGTTCGAAACGGCAGAAGTGGATCCAGACGGACGGACGGATAGACGAACAAAACGCAAACAATAGCACATTTTTTTTATTCTTAAAAAATGCGCTAAAAAACCTGAAACATATTCCTTATAATGTACTAAGTCCATCAAAACAATACAACTATTGATACTAAGTCCACTTATTACCTCGCAATGTTACTGCGACTTAGTACTGTTTAAAATTCGCTAACTCTGTTGTTTATCATCAAAGAATACTAAATCCATATCTTTCGTGTAGAACAACAAAACTTATGTGACTTAGTACAAAAAAGCAATTTTTGGGGAAAAATGGACTTAGTACAGTTTACCTCTGAGGTACAGTTATAAATAATGCATAGTAATTTTCGTGCTTATACGTGCCCTCTATACTGAATTTATCAGTATCAGATCAGAACTACAGATTCCAACATCTATTTTTTGGGTTGTTCACTGTACAAGCTCCAGATGGAACAATAAGTAATGAAGTTCAAAGATAATAATGCACATCTTTGTGCAAAATTCTTCTGGGTATTTGTTAGAAAGTAGGTATCACCATTGAATAAAATCACTGTTTTTATTCAATGGTGTCAACTAATTTTAATCTCATCCGAGGACCTAGGGGACCAAATATTGATAGTATGCGAGATGCATAATTTTGCAGCATAATTATCTTTTGGGTCGAGCCAGGTATAAAAATTATTCATTCATACGGGAACTACGCTTTATTTTTACTTTTGATACGCACCGCCGTGGGTCTATTTTTATTTCCGGCTACGATAAAATTTCGCAAATGAAAAGATCGGCAAAATGTGTTTGATGTCATCGCAATTATCACATTTCCCGCAAGGTGAAGTCGATAATACACGTGCGAGGCGCGAGCGCGCGCGCACCGTTAAAAAGCGTGCTCCAAAAACGTCACGATGTTACTAAGGGAACTATTAAAACACGATATTTCCCAAATCGTCGGGAATTTGAAGATAAAAGGGACCGATATGTTGGGAAAGTGATCAAGGAGATGAGCCTTCCGCGCGATTATCGACCGTTATAGGTATAACAATCGGTGGCATTCGCAATACACGAGTTCGCCACGGCAAATCCTATTGGCTCACCGGCGTGGTCTGATGATATAAGACCATCTCTAACGTCAAATAAATTGCCAGCCGTAAATTCGTTCATTTCAGTATTGTTGATAGAGAGTGAACGTCGTCTCCGTCGCATAATTTATTATTATTTATTTTACAAAAAAATTGAGGTGACGTTCATCGTTTTGGATTTATTAGTGCGGTAAGTTGAGCTTTTTATGTTACTTTTTCATTCAGACCTCCACCCCTAATTAAGGGTAGGTAGCCGTCGTTAATTGCGTTATATTATATCGACGCCGCGCCTAGCAAGGGTGTATTTTGTCTCACCATTTAAACTGGGTTAATAGGTATCGCAGTTATTGACGGGAAAAAAACCCTGACGTTTGAAGTCTTCCAAAAATACCAATCACCTTTACAATTGTGGGTAAATCTAAATTGCTTTTTTGTAAGTTTAAACTAATTAATTACGCTTTTAAAAATCATCATTTTCGTGAAGCTAATTGCGCGTTTCACTAAATTGTGTAGGAAAAATCTGATTAAGTACCTACCATCAATTTCGAGTGGGTACCGTAAGTGGCACTTGTTGGAATCGTTTGTTTCTGTGGGACATGTTGCCATGGATGCTTTTTTTAACCTGGTAGATATTGTCAGTGCGATTTTTGGAGTTTGCCAATTTATATTTCCGATATATATCATAGGATGAAGTCATGATTATTTCCTAGAAAACTTAATTTAATAGATTACATTAATACATTTATTGGTACCCAAAGGGTAACATGCTCAGGCGTAGCTGCTTTTCCACATGTACCCAACAATCACATCGCAATATAACATCAAAGTAACCCTTTTGTTACACTCGCTACACATTTTGGTTTTGTTGTTATTTCAATACAAGTACAGTTATACAGGGTGTTTTTTGGTTAAACGTTTCTAGGAAAGTGAAATAGGTAGGTTTTTGACAATTTGTGCTTTGGAGTTACTCTGAAAGCTAAATCGATGTAAAATATTTTCGGAAATACCGGAAGTAGCTAGTAACTTCCTTAGTTTAAATGGTAACCCTTATTTTTTATTGCATTTTTGGATTCCACGTGAAATTTTACTTCTTTTGATACCCACATGTCATATCTACAATTTATGGTTTTCAAGTTATCTTTAAGAAAAAAATGGCGGGATGCAGACGATACCTTGAAAATTGATTACGTACTGGAAAACGGCTGCTTTATGGCAACCCATTTTTACCAGTGCCCAGAGTAACTCCTATAAAGCACAAATTTTCAAAAACCTATTTCACTTGCCCAGAAAAACACCCTGTATAGTACAACTCGAGCTGTATATAGGTACCACCTTCGCCGGTCCAAAAACGTGTAGTACATAGATACCACAGCATTGCTTGCACATCTGAAGCCAGAAATAACATTTATAAGATCTTTTGACAAACTGAAATTAAATTTCTGCACTGTGAGTAGGCCCCTGGATCTTAATAAGTTCATGTAGTTAATTTTTCTGTTTAACTACAGCGGATGCCCGAGTACCTACGTAACAATTTAAGATAAAAACACGCACAGTGAGGTCTGCGATTGCTCATGTTTAGTTAGTTAATTGTTTTTCTTTTATGAGAAACATAATCACAAAAAGGAAGACATGCGGTTTGGAGTTTTTATACCCCGCGAATGTCAACAGATTTTAAATATGCAGTCGATTTAGATTATGAGTTGAAGTAGAAATGATGCCGATTAACGTTTATAAAAAAAATGCATCTCCGAAAATGGCCCCAAATATTGATTACACCAAAACGTCCGCTGATTGCCTCACTCGTAAGGTACCTGGACGCTCATTGGCTCATTTAAATTGATAGTATGTAATAGCGTAGCCCACACTCATATAGAGGCTGATGTTTCGGCGTAATCTGTGCTGGAAAAAGTCAACAATTTTTAGCATAAAAAAAGCCAATCAAATGCCATGTCAAATTTAAAGACACTTAATTTCTATACAAAATTGTATTTTATTCCTTGATTGGTTCAGCTAAAGTTTTAATACATTTAGGTACAATATTTACGGTCATTTTCGGAGTTGCATTTTTTGATAATTTTCTACCTTACCTCAGTTATTTTTCGTCGACTGAAATTTTATTGGCGGTTTCTATTGGGAAACGGGATAGATTGACTCACATAGTAATATTTTCAGTTAGTGTGACGATCAGGGTACAAAAATCTCAATTGTGCATAACATCTAGATACCACAGCATTTATGCACTGCGTAAATTGTAAGTTTATTATCCATTATTAGTAGGCTCACATTTCGCACACAATCCTAATCCCATACGTACTTTTAATTTTTGGTTTTAAAGAATCATTTAGTTTCTTATTTTCTCAGAAAATGCATCAAAGGAACCGCTTTGCCGACAAAAAGTATTTTAGCTTTTTAACCCTGACTTCTTTCTCAGCTTTTTTGTAATAAATTCGGCGCAATTTTTGTAGGTTGAACACAGAAAAATACGGCCTTTAGAATATTTAATAAAAATTGGAAAGAAAAAATTTCGATGACGTTGTGGCGCTCCAAAATTTTTTTCCAAAAGTTCGGACCGTTATTTTTCGTTTCCGTATGCGTAATCATATTCAAAATTTAAACAAAATCCGTCAAGCCATTAAAGTTAAATTTGATGAAATTTTGACTTGTCCAAAAAATCAAAGGAACCGCTTTGCCGACAAAAAATATTTTAGGTTTTTAACCTTGAATTTTTTCTCAGCTTTTTTGTAATAAATTTTTGGTAGGTTGAAAATAAGGCCTTTAGAATAATTTAATAAAAATTGGAAAGAAAAAAGTTCGATGATGTTGCGGCGCTCCAAAATTTTTTTAGAAAAATTCGGACCGTTATTTTTTGTTTCTGTATGCGTGATGGTAATATACATACATATTCAAAATTTTAACAAAATCCGTCGAGCCGTTAAAATTTGCTGAAATTTTCACTTGTCAAAAAAATCAAAGGAATCGCTTTTCCGACAAAAAGTATTTTAGTTTTTTAACCTTGACTTTTTTCTCAGCTTTTTTGTAATTAATCGTGGCGCAATTTTTGTAGGTTGAACGCAGAAAAATAAGGTCTTTAGAATAGGTATTAAATAAAAATTTGGAAAAAAGTTTGTGCTGTTGCGGCGCTCCAAAATTTTTATCCAAAAAGAATTTGATGAAATTTTGACTTGTCCAAAAAACGGCGATCGCAATAGCTCAAGCTAGCTAAAAATTTCGCAATTATGTATTACAGCAATTTAAAATACTAGTCGCAAAAAGTCATTAAAGAATGAACCTAATGTTATACAATGTTATATATTTGTAATCAAGATATACAAAGTGTCCCATTAAAGATATTGAAAATGTATTTTGTTGGGGATTCCTGTATTTCAATTCAATCAGTTACAAATTTTTTTTCTGTTCCTAAAATTACTGAAAATAAGTGGAGGCCAAAATATACTTAGAAATCCTGTATGTACACGTTTTAAGTTTAATACCGATAAAAATTCTAATCGGCATTTAAATTTCGACCAGAATAAAAGCATTGTCTGCATGATGATGATCTGCGGAATTTGACACAGGGCAAAAGAAGAAATTCACATTTAAATGCATCGCCATCATAGCCATGTTGATTCAGGAAGATCTAGTTACCCGTGGATGTTTTGTTTAGAAATGAATGTAAAACATTTGATTTTGACATTTCTTGTATAAGTATGTATCTAAAAGTATAGAGCGTGAAACGTCATTACCTATTTTTCGTTTTTACCCTGTGTCTAATTCCTACCTACCTTCCTATACCTTTCATTTGGCTTCGGTTGTGTCCAACCCCACTTTAATGGATCAGGTATGGTCTTTATCTGACCAAAGAGCTGGGATTTTGAACATATAATACGAGGGACACTAGAAAAGAAATTTACCTTAGCATGAAATAACACGATTGTTTTGGAATTGGGAAAAACATGTCTTCCTTGTCTGCAAAAAAGTCGTCATCAGCCTTTTTTTGGAGTAGGATCTATTGTCTGGATTCCAAGTTAATTTCTGGGTCCTACTGGTACACCCAACTCTCATCCCTAGTCACTATTTGTGTCAAAACTGCCAAATGGCATTGCGAAATTCGCATTCTGCACAAATATTTTTCAGGCGTCAACCGCGCTGACACATTACTCATGTTCAAATGGTCGTGAATGATGCTAAGTTCGGACCCACAATTTATACGACAGCCATTTTGCCACGAATCGTTTTTGTGGGATGCCTTCTTTTGTTAGAGACTTTATGACGCTGGGATGCTCGAACTTATATAATGTTTTACCGAGTAATTTTAAAAATGTAAGCTTAACAAAAAATCTATTCAAAAATGGATGATGACTCAAAAGGGAAATTGAACAGTTTTACGTTGAGTGAAGGATCTAGGTAGAGAGGCAATGCTTATGTTAAAAGTATAGTGAACGTGGGGTTTGAGATATAGGCGGCCAAGAGTGATCTCAGATCCCGACGGCAACAACCAAGTCGGCGATCCAGATCCGGATTGCATTATTTTATTTTCATATTTTCGCTACCACAATATTAACCTTACAATTACATTATCGCTTTATTAAATTTGCGCACAGCGGCGTTGAGCAAAGCGAGGGCAACAGGCGAAATATACGGTTACGGTAGGTCCGTATCAGAGGCTGCATGTGGCCCTTGTAAAATTAATTTGTGATCGATGATCGAAACAGTATGTTTACGGTGACCGAAACATATTATTTAAAAGTATTATAATGCACATGTTATATCTAGGTATATTCTATATAAAACAAGCGGCCGCATCAAAAGCAAGCCTTTAATCATGATAGCAGAATAGCTAGATAAAGTTACCAGCAGATTCGCCAATTAAACAAGTTGTCTTTGACCTTCCCGGTTATGATAAAGAGAAACACATAAAATAAATGATAATATACATAGTCACAGGTACTTATCATTATAAAATTCAGTAGGTACCGTCTTTTTTTCAAATTGTCACGTTAATTGCGAGAGAGTACCTATACCTAGCGTTATCGGTTTAAAATAAGTCGGTAGTGTGCTAAAATTGTAGGATGAGTGTTTGCAAATTGCTACATCAGCAATAAACATAGTGATGGGATAAGTTTCTTTAAATTTCTAAATAATACCTACTTTACTCGCACAATCGCAAAATACATAAACATAAATGATATGAGATACTTTTCTTTGTGATTAGGTAGGTATACTTTTTTGAATTTCGTCCGTACGTACCTGCTGCTTTTAGAACTGCTCTTAATTAGGTATATGATCCAATAATTATGATAAGGGACTGATATTTTGCAGGTATACAATTGCATGAAAATAGAATGACTCATTTTGTTTACGTGTGTTACAACGGTTTTCGATAGTTGCAATTGGAGTTACGCTAAAGACTGATTTCGTTGGAGAGGGCGGCTGGGCGAAAATACTGAATACTTGTAAATTGTAAAGAAGGAAAGCGCCGTCGAAATTGTCGGTGGCGTTAGCTGTCGGTGTTGCAAAACGTGGACTCGGAGGGGCAGAGACGCGATGTGCAATAGAGAAGGGACTTCCTTAGTAAAAGATCGGAAAGGATGACCGCTTTTCATATAGGCATTACCACTCTACCTAGATCCTTCAC
>NW_022170663.1:6501621-6503038 GCF_008802855.1 Photinus pyralis
TTGTCTTTGTGGACATCTTAGCCATTGTAGTTCCTTTTGGAATATACTCGATTAAAAGAATCCTCTCAGTGGCCCAAAAAACTGCCTTCTTGAGTAGTAGAGAGCCCAGCGATGTATCCAGGTTGTATCCTCAGAAATATACAGAAAAAGTCTTCAATTTGGGATAAAGCGATCAAATTCTCTTCGAAAGATTGTCGTCTAAGGATTGAGCACCTTGGGGGTGAGTTAAATGCAGCAAACAGCGGTTCGAGAGGAGAAATTGGGTCAATGGGTCATTCATGTTAGTAATTAGTGCATTATTTCTCTTCAAGGAATTGTACCAATTTAAATTTTGAAAGTCATTAAAGAGTGTTAATCTTGGAACGTCAGCAATTCCATCAATAAAGGTAAAATTATTATTAAAACTTTATTGGGATTCTTGTACTTTCATTATCGGGAGAAGTTGTTTGTAATTTCTTTAATCATTTTTTTCATACAAGGCTCTAATAAAATTATACCTGGATTTGACCAACCTAGTAAAATGGAGCGCTTTTTAAAATCCTTATGGTGGCTATAGAAGAGGCATATTGCACAAATTCATTTATTGCTAAATAATAAAACTGGAATTTCTTCACTGCATTTCCACGCTATTAAATATTCGCGCAGAATATAACGCACACCCAGGTGAGACACTTATCCCAAAAATTGTCTGTTCGTAGATTCGCCCCAAAACAATTACAGGTTAATTCGTATATGTACCCTCGCTCTTGAATTCTCACCTCCAAAACATTTCCCCTAAAAGAATTTGCACATTGGGTCATTCAACATTGGGAGCTTTGTTTTCATTAGTTCAGATTGAGATGATAGCAATTTTTTGTTCAAGCTTGTTGCCATTTTGAGAGGCACATTTGTATAAGCCCAGAAAAACCATATCTCATTCATTCCGTTGAGGAAAATTAATTTTAATTACCGTGTCAACCACGTCATGGAAAATCTCTGTAGAAAGTTTAGAACCAACGTTTGAATCTAATTTATGCGCGCGTACATAATGGATCGTGTTCTAAAAGCGTTTAAAACCTCTCCCAATTTATGACTTAGCTATAAACCATTAATATCAATCGGGACGATCATTAAATATAAAAGAAAGGTTCGATATCTAGACTAATTTCATCTCCTACGCCTGACGGTATTCAAATATCGGTATTATAATGTAGTGCTTTCGTGGATCAACCCCCGGAACGCCATTCGTTTCGCTGCTGGATACGCATCTTGCTGTGCTAATTGAACGGAACACTCGCGGTGTTATGTAATTCGAGTATAACTAATACACATTACATTTTAGTTCATAAATCTCGAGTTTTCCCTCTAATAAACAATTTATGATGCGCTTCTTATCTAGATTAAAAAGTCGATGTAAATGGCGTTTTTATTTACAACC
>NW_022170663.1:6503138-6544868 GCF_008802855.1 Photinus pyralis
AATTTCGAAAGAAAATTAAAAGGGCTGTAACTATTGAACTAGTAGCCCAATCTTGGAACTGTTTGAAATTATGGATTCTACAGGCCACATTCTATAAGAAAATTTTTTTCCGGGTCGATCTGAGACAATTTTTTTTTGTGGGCCTCAAAAAAAGCAGTGTATAACCTTCCTTTTTTACCAAAAATCGACTGCACCAAAATTTCTCGGGAAAACACTTTTTCTTATTAATTTTGGTGCGTAGAATCAAAAACAATTCGTACTTTTTCGATCAGACTTCTCAATCAAAAGTTATAGACTAGAAACCAATTTCGAAAGAAAATTCAAAGGGCTGTAACTTTTGAACTAGTAGCCCAATCTTGGAACTGTTTGAAATTATGGATTCTACAGGCCACATTCTATGAGAAAAATTTTTTCCGGGTCGATCTGAGACAATTTTTTTTCGAGGCTCAAAAAAAGGCAGTGTATAACTTCCCTTTTTTACCAAAAATCGGCTACATCGGGAAAACACTTTTTCTTATTAATTTGGGTGCGTAGAATCCAAATTAATTCGTACTTTTTCGATCAGACTCCTCAATCAAAAGTTATAGACTAGAAACCAATTTCGAAAGAAAATTCAAAGGGCTGTAACTTTTGAACTAGTAGCCCAATCTTGGAACTGTTTGAAATTATGGATTCCACAGGCCACATTCCATAAGAAAAATTTTTTCCGGGTCGATCTGAGACAATTTTTTCTTCGGGGCTCAAAAAAAGGCAGTTATAACCTTCCTTTTTTTTACCAAAAATCGACTGCACCAAAATTTCTCGGGAAAACACTTTTTCTTATTAATTTGGGTGCGTAGAATTCAAATCAATTCGTACCTTTTCGATCAGACTTCTCAATCAAAAGTTATAGACTAGAAACCAATTTCGAAAAAAAATTCAAAGGGCTGTAATTTTTGAACTAGTAGCCCAATCTTGGAACTGTTTGAAATTATGGATTCTACAGGCCACATTCTATAAGAAAATTTTTTTTTCCGGGTCGATCTGAGACAATTTTTTTTGCGGGCCTCAAAAAAGGCAGTGTATAACCTTCCTTTTTTAACAAAAATCGGCTGCACCAAAATTTCTCGGGAAAACACTTTTTCTTATTAATTTTGGTGCGTAGAATCCAAAACAATTCGTACTTTTTCGATCAGACTCCTCAATCAAAAGTTATAGACTAGAAACCAATTTCGAAAGAAAATTCAAAGGGCTGTAACTTTTGAACTAGTAGCCCAATCTTGGATCTGTTTGAAATTATGGATTCTACAGGCCACATTCTATAAGAAAATTTTTTTTCCGGGTCGATCTGAGACAATTTTTTTTTCGGGGCTCAAAAAAAAGGCAGTGTATAACCTTCCTTTTTTACCAAAAATCGACTACACCAAAATGTCTCGGGAAAACACTTTTTCTTATTAATTTTGGTGCGTAGAATCCAAAACAATTCGTACTTTTTCGATCAGACTTCTCAATCAAAAGTTATACACTAGAAACCAATTTCGAAAAAAAATTCAAAGGGCTGTAACTTTTGAACTAGTAGCCCAATCTTAGAACTGTTTGAAATTATGGATTCTACAGGCCAGATATTTTCAAAACTATTGAAGATATTTTAAATTTCTTTGCAGATTATTATTCAACACGAAAATTCGCAACTTTGCCCTCATTTAACCAAATGTCTATCTCTTAAGATAAGCGAGATCCCCATAGTGGCACTCGAAAAATGGACACCGTGTAGACTAGAAACCAATTTCGAAAAAAAATTCAAAAGGCTGTAAGTTGTGAACTAGTAGCCCAATCTTGGAACTGTTTGAAATTATGGATTCTACAGGCCAGATTCTATAAGAAACATTCTTTTCCGGGTCGATCTGAGACAATTTTTTTTTCGATGCTCAAAAATAGGCAGTGTATAACCTTCTTTTTTTTACCAAAAATCGACTACATTAAAATTTCTTGGGAAAACACTTTTTCTTATTAATTTGGGTGAGTAGAATCCAAATCAATTCGTACTTTTTCGATCAGACTTCTCAATCAAAAGTTATAGACTAGAAACCAATTTCAAAAAAAAATTCAAAGGGCTGTAAGTTTTGAACTAGTGGCCCAATCTTGGAACTGTTTGAAGTTATGGATTCTACAGGCCACATTCTATTAGAAAAATTTTTTTCCGGGTCGATCTGAGACAATTTTTTTGCGGGGCTCAAAAAAAGACAGTGTATAACCTTCCTTTTTTACCAAAAATCGACTACACCAAACTTTCTCTGGAAAACACTTTTTGTTATTAATTTGGGTGCCTAGAATCCAAATCAATTCGTACTTTTTCGATCAGACTTCTCAATTAAATGTTATAAACTAGAAACCAATTTCGAAAAAAAAGACAATTTTTTTTGCGGAGCTCAAAAAATCATTTTTCGTTGCATGCTCACAGAATATTATAAACTACGCTGTTGTTTGGGCGCATTTATTTCATTTACAAATGAATTTTAATTGATTACAATGTCGGATCTAATTGGAGACATCATAAATAGCAAAGCAATGAGAGTAATTACATTGTCCGGGGAAACATCATCAAGCAACACAAATTCCAAACGAAGACTGCAATGCATTTTTTAATGAATCCAACAGATCCATGAAACAAAATTCCAACAAATGTAATTATTTTGTAGAGGCTAAAACTGAATAGATACGAAAGTTGTAAGGATTTAGGGGGGAATGGCGTCTGAAGAAGATAAATCGGTAAAGTGAAAACGATCGTGATGACTGCGGAATTCTGGAAAGGATTTAGATTGTAATAACACACCCAGATAAATAGGGGCCGTTGTCAAGTTAGTCTTGTTAACAAAGAACGTTCCCAACGTGTATGGGAAGTAAACAAAACGTTGACACGTTAGATGGATGTCTATTTATTAGATTCTTCCCTCTTTTTAATTCCAGCAAACAGGTGCTGTAACTAAATGAAGGAAGGTGCTGGAGAACATTATGCAAATCCAAAGCAACAGATGCTTATCTGTACTTAATCTGTTCATTCTCCGAATACTGGGCTTCCACTGGAAACTTCGAGAGGGAAATCTCACACACTTCGTATAAAAACACAAAGGAAAAGACACGTCGTAAAAATTTCATTTAAAGGAATAATTCAATCCAATTTGCCTGGTAAAGGGAACTTCTCCGCGTTGTTTTCGCAAATGTATTCCGGTAGTATCGGAAGAGTGTAATTAAATTAGAAAATATTTAAATAAAAACTAATTGGTTTTTTCCTGTTGCTAACTCTTAGGGAGACATTTATTTAAACTTCTCCGTTTTGGAAACGCTACCACCACCGTCTAGTTAATTAATCCTTCTGGAAGAACTTGAACTTAATTAAATCGAAAGTTACAATGTTTCTTATTCTGAATATTTCCCGCAAAGCGTGTAAAGGTTTTAAAGATTCGTTTTAAATGAGGAGCCGGTTGTGTGGGAGATTGACGGGAGGGGGATGCTGTCGTAATTAGGTTAGACGACACTGCCAATGTTTAATGAATTCATTACGGAATAAAATTTCCTTCGTCAACTTTGTTGAAATAATTGGCAATTAAACATAGGTATTGTGATATTCGAGTGTCTGTCATCGCCACTTATAATTGTTATCAAATATTTGAGGGGCGTATTCGAATTAAGCTTCAATATTAATTAGGACGGGTTTTTACTTTTTGTATTGAAACTGAAATCTCTGTACATTTTAGCTTTTCGTTTTACAATTTAGTTCAATTCAACATGACCAAAACCTTGTTATATGAATTTTAACAGATAAAAGCTTTACGGTATCATCTTTAACAACTCCTGCTGGAATACAACCCCTCTCTTATTCCAAACCAAAAGAAAAGCAGATTAAAACCTTTCCACATACTCCTTTCATTTTTATATTGTGTTTTTTCCATTATTGGTAGGTATGAAATATCATACAGTTTCTTGTCAAAAGAATGTAGGAAATTATTATCTATTTATCTCTTTAGAAAGCCTCTCTATATTCCGGCAGTTTATCAAAATAGACAGATGCCAAAATATGACACAAATTATGGAAGAAAAATGTCAAATTGTGAAATAAACGTTAATCGCTAAATTCAAATAACAACAGATTAACAAAGTTGTATTGATTAAACTGCACAGTGTAATTAGGCTGCTTCAAATTCGAAATACGTCTTTAGGGGGGTTACGTTCTTGCACGAAACCGCCCAACCCGTATCAGTTTAGCTTAATACAATATTAACGTCATTTGATATACAAGTTACTAGATTTATGTGGGAACTAACTTCGATTCAATGGTGCACGAAATAATTGATGAAGCTCCATGTTTGTCGGAGAACGTTGTAGTTTACTGCATCCGAACACTGAAATGGATCAACTAAGTTTACTGTTTTATTAAGCTCGCCAATTTGACTGTACAGTATTAACCTGATGCTTGTCAGCTTTGCTAAAGTTAGGTCAATAGTCCTTTCTCGGTCTGTATATGTAATAAACTAATTGAGTTTGTAGCAAGTGCGCGTTTACTCGGTAATGAGATTCGCGAAATAGGATTTTGTTCGTGTATTTGATTCCTAATCAATGAACATACTTTGTAACAGGATCACCACGACAACGAGGCGAGATGTCAAATCTTTGTTCATCGAAAAATCACTAGCCATTTATAATATGGAAGTAATATTCATACCTCATTAAAGTTGCATGGAATATATGGTGAAATTCAATAGAGAGCTAGAACAGAGATTGCGATTTGAGAATGAGAACGTAAATATTGGCCAATTTCACGCTACGGGCCACAAATACAGAAACATCATATTGCAACCTTTAAATATATTTCTGTAGAAGTATAAGGTCCGCATTAAGTAAATTTTATGAAATGAAGCTTTTGGAAAAAAAATAGTTGTCGCTTCGACAATTGCATTTTACTGCATCACATTGAAAATTCGCCGCAATCCGTGCATTTCATGGCTTCTACGGTATCCTAGTCCATATTCAGAGGATTAGTGACTATTCTTAGTTATTACAAAATTTTGGTGGTCCATCAATAAAATTAAAAAAGAAATTTTTAGCAATTCACTGTTGGTCTATGGCGTAGATTGAGTTTTATTTGTTGTTTGTCATGAAATCCAAATAAGCAGCTTTTAACTCTCGTTGAAATATTCACTCTCATAGTGTACAAGACGCATAACTGGGGCTGCTCCATTTATTTCTAATTTTAGTCAGGAAGTTTGCAAAGTGCTGTTCTAAGAGTGCCCACGCAGGGCTAAAGGGTTTAAAGATAGACCTCCTTAAAATCACTCGAAATCGGTTTTGTTAAATTATTTTAACAACATAAGTAACGTCCGAGGGGAAGATCACTTTTTAAAACGTGTACACGTACTTCGGAATACTTCCGACCTTGAGAAAAATTGAAGTAATTCTCTAAATAACTTTAGTAACTTTGCTAATTCGAAATGGAGTTGCGATAATTCAAAATAACTATAACCAAAACTAAAATGCGATTTTTTCTAGTATCCCCCTCATCTACTTCTCACCTCTTCCAGCACCTCGCTCTTCTTTCTCCCTACCCTCTCCATCTACTTGCACACACCTGTCCCGTCGCCACGCTCCCCTTGGTTCTCTTATTTGCGCACTTGTCCTATTACTTCTTTGCATTTGTTACCCTGATAACTTCTTCTAATCTTTCCTCTCTTCATTTCCATTCTATCTCCCTTTTCCTTCCTCCCCCCCTTTCCAAATCTTTCATCTTCGTCCTTTCTACATTGAACTCCATCCCATTCCTTTCTATTACATCTCCGTTCTTCCCATCATTACCTTCGTTTGATCTGCCTCTGCTACCATTATCTCTGCGTCGTCCGCGTATGCCAAGGATCATAGCTTCCTTCGTCCCACTACAATCTCTCCATCTTGGCTTTGTTTTCCACGTCTCTTATGTAAAGATTAAATAAGGTTTGGCTAAGTGGCCTTAGTATATGTCCAAAACACTTCCCTTCTACCCTTACCCTCAATCTTGTTTCTCCTTGATTCTGTTCTCTAACTTCTTGTCTATTCTCACATCTTCTATGATTTTCCCTTTCCACTCTGTCAAACGCTGCCTTTAAGTTTACGAAAAACGCCAACACCTTTCCGCCCTTCTTTTGGAATTCCTTTTCTACGAATGTATGTAATACAGCTTCTGGAGCCCATTTGTGTTTCCTCCAACATTATCTTCTCTTCCGTCATACGCCGTCGTCGTTATCGTGATTCCCCTATAATTTTCCACATAATCTTTGCCGCGTCTTTTGAAAATCGGCACTATCACCTCTTCCTTCTATTCTTCGGCTAAACCCCCTCCTTTCCATATGTCGTTTACTAGATTCCGTACCCTTTCCTTGGCCCTATCTGTAGCAAAAAAACTATCCCTCATTTTCTATTTTGTCTTTTCCTTCCGCATTCCCTTTCTTCGTCCTTTTTCTGTTTATCACCTTTCAAAAATCCTTCTCTGCTTTTCCTTTTCCCTGAGTTGCTTTTTGAAATCTTTCTGTTTCCCTATTTCTTTTTCTTAACATTTTCTTTTGTATTTTTTTACTATTATCTCACCTTTTTCTCCTCTTTCCGTCTTCTTTCTTTCTCCATCATTTCTCTGTGTCTATGTCTCTCTTCTGTAGACCCTCTATCCCACCAGCCCCCCCCCCGCAGTTATTTCTTTTACAAATATTACTTTTTTAATATTTTCTTTTATATTATTCCATTCCTCCTCTGTGCCTATTCCCTCGTATTTTTCCAGTCTCACACTATACAGCTCTACCGCGTCTCTTGTCCATAGCTGTATTTTCCTTCGTCTTTGCGTCTTGTTATTTCTTGATTTTACCTTTTACCTTCGGTTGGTAATCCGATTCTGTTCTTATTCCTACCTTCAATTCATCTATTTCCCCCGGTATTTGTGCATTTACTACTGTGTAATCAATTACCGACCCTGTCTCCGTCTGTCTGTCTCCGTTTAAAATTATCCAACCTCTCTCTGTTTTGATAATTCCAGTAACACTCTTTGTTGCACCCTTTATATCTTCTGCCCTCCTTCCCAACTTTATTCATTTTTCTTTAATCTCTTATTGCATCTTCCCCCAATGTTAGCCCCTCCTCCTTTTCATCTACCTCATTTTCTATTTTATTTTTGAGGTCGTGCATTCGATATCTGTTGTATGTGGTTATCACTGTCATTTTCCTTCCCTCCACTTCCACTCGTCTGATCCTTCATCCTCTTTCGTTTCATCCTCCCATTCCCTTATTCCTTTTTTTTTCTTCTTTTAATCCTATTTAATGCTTATTTTCGCTTAACATTGGGAAACTAAAATCGGTTAATGATTAATTAACGGAGCTGAAATCCTAAAATATTAATTCTTTTCCTGCTTCCCCATGCCGAGGGCCATTGGATGCTACACAAATAGTTTATATCTCTACGGGAACAATTAGAATCTTCACAATTATGTTCGGTAGATAGTTTATTTCCTTATCGGCGCGGCGGCTAAAACACGACGTTTGAAATAAAAGCAATTACTTGACCCCTCCTCCTTATAGAGAACTAATACATAATCTCGGAACTAAAATTTGTCGTAGAGAAGAAGTTGTTGCCCCCTGACTAAAAATTCCGGTCCTCTGGCAATGGCAGAAAAAATAGGAGTATGAACTAGGAAATGTGCGCTCTTTTACCATTAAGAGTTGAAATATTATAATTTTAAAGCCATCTGTAAAACTCGGCATTTTTCCTCGTAAATTCAGAAAACCATGATATCCTGGTTACAAAAATTGGGGGATTCTGAATTTTGAATTTGGATCTGTCTTACCATTAAGAGGTCAAATATTAAATTTTTAAAGTCATCGGTATAGCAAAGCTGGACAATTTCATATGAAATGGTGGTTCCCAAAGCTTAGGAATTTACCACACTTAGGCCCAGTTGTACAATGTCAGTTTAAATTTCAGTTTATAGTTAAATTGTGGGTTAAAGGACTTGATTGGCTAATATTTCACAAGTTTACCAATCGTGTTTCTGAAATCTGTCAAAACTGGCGTTGTACAACCGGGCCTTAGACTCTTAGAGTTTTAATTTGAGGCCCTTTTACCATTGAAAGGTCAAATACTGGATTCTTCAAGGCATTGGTATCGTAAAGGTTTCGTCGCAATAGCAGTACCCCTTCCCCTTACTGAAGGTGGCGAAACCGCGAAAAAGAGAGTAGAACTTGTTTGTTGTTATAGTCGTTGATAAAAGCTAGTCCAACTTTAGGCGTACACAATTAAGATACACAAACTTTTAGAATTCTAAAATCGAAATCTGACATCCATGACTTTTGGAGATACAAGTTGACTCTGAAAAATGTTCACTAAACTGGTCTGAATAGGATTTGTATCACATTATTAAGGTTAGTGCGATACACATACATTTATTCTAATGCTACAATGAAGACTGGAAATATCTTGGTTTGGATTAAATGCTTCAACTCTTGAGAAAGCATTTGGCGCGAGCTAGGGCGCGAGTTATTTGCAACCACAAAATTCTTCTGCATTTACTATTATTAAAAGGTGGAAGATTCATTCGCGTATGAAGAGAAATCATGTCATAATAAATTTGGAGTAATAAAGAGACACTACTTTGTTGCTATTTCCTAATCCTATCGATCTATTGGTTAGTGAGCTAATGGTAAATTTCTGTCACCTTTCAAATTCTATAAAACGAACGTAGGGATTTGTGGGAACTACATATATCGTTTCATAGCGTATACGCGTTATGAAGGTTTTATGAGAGTAATCCCCAGAATAAATAGAAACAATGTTGCAACAGCGAGGAGCCGACCGGAACGATTGTTGGCCGAAAATTAAAAATGAAATAACGGGAAATTCTATCAACAAAAATTCATTTCGGTGTGTATATTATTTGGCGTTTATTTGTGTTTTGTATTACGTTCACGCCTGCTTAAAAGTTCATCAAAACAAAGTTGAGCGCGCTAAAAACAGTAGATCACATTTGGCCGCCATGCAAGCGAAATGCTAGGACACATTATGAGCAGAAAAATAATTTGTTGACCGACCGTGGCATTAGGGGAATATCAAGTAGGTTAAATATTGGTTTTTGTTATTTTATGGAAGTGACTTTTTTCCATAAAGCAATACAGATAATAACTGAACACAAAAAGAGACCAAATGGACGCCATAACATTTAATCTTCGCGAGAATTATCTAAAACGTTGGGGTTTTTAAATTCGAATCAGTCATTGCGTCTGAAATGTACGTAATAAACATTAGAGAAGTTTTTCCGGCCTAATCCATTTCTATAACGCGGTGAATAATATTTCAAAGCCTTACGACAAAAGTCGATCCATCATACCTTAATCGCCCGTAAGTTTTTTTCTTCCATTCAGATGTCAAAAGTGATGTCGTGACTAAGCAACCATACGAATTTGAGAATCCCCCGTATGCGTAAGAGAGGAGAAATCGTGTGTGATCTGTAATTTAGTGTGTTAAATAAACACGTATTGGAAAAGGTGTGTGAAATTGAGATGTCCATGTTATTATCGTGATGGTGTCCATCAACATCCCTACCACATATTAATTAATTTAGGGAAATGATGCGTGCGTGTGTTGGTACCGCGGTTCATCAATCATCTGCGTAAGGTTTTTATAATAACGGCTGCTACAGTTTTCTGTATCATGTGAATGCATTTTAGAGCTGCCACTAAATGTCAATGTGTTAATTTCTTTTTAAAATATTCACTAACGCGAATTGTAACCAAAATTAGAAACTGCAAGCGCCAAACGAGAAAATTCCCAGTTCTGTTTACTTTGGCTAAAATTATTCAGTAGATAATAAAATTAGTATGTGAGCATTTATGTAAAAAAAAAAGCATAAAAATCTTACTGCCGCCTTTGAAAGAAATAAAGAAGTGACCCAGTCAGCAAACTGCGTTCTTCCATTGAGTCAATGCAAAAGCAATCAATAATTAAACAATAAAACCGGCAGTCCCTTTTTTCTATCCAAATAAATATCTACCTACGAACGTAAAAACAGCGAATAAAAAAGGTCCTTATTTCGTTTACGTTTTCGCCTTTGCGCGACCCTCATAAGTAATGGAAGATCTAATGGACTTGTTGCTTTCCGCGCACGTCAGCAAGAAAATGACTTGTCAAAGGCGGCGAATATAGTTCATCGGGAGCTTTAAAAAGGGGTCACTGCTGTTCGCGGTGGAAGGATCCCTATGTATTCCTCGCAAATATGATTGTATAATGCCAAAAGATGAAAGAGATGGGTACTTTATCTTGAAATACACTATTTACGCTACACGATTCTCGGACTTTTCTATTATATATGGGTAATTATGATTGTTTACCCGATCCGGTCTTCGAAATGGGTACGAAACAAGACAGCGCTTTCAGGACATGTATAATGCAATTGCCTTTCTAGGAAAGAATATACGCCGGAAAACACAAAAGCTTAAATGAAGACAAATGAACTTAGGAGAGGAGTATGATATTGGTTGAAAAACTGACCGATATTATAACCTCCCCTGTATATAGTTTGGATATGCACATGCAAAATGACTCCATATCATTACAGTCCAGTCAATAAAGGACAGATCCAATGGAAAAATGCTATTGAATTTAAACATATCGTGACACAATGGCATTAACTTCAAACAGAATGGGAAATATTTACCACTTAACTTTGGATTCACAGCCCTCTTAATATATTTCGCATTTAAAACAAAATTTCTAATGATTACCTTTACTATACAGGGTGTTACATATAAGTATGAAAAAAAAAGATTGTAGGAAGATTCGCCGCCAAAGATTCGCCCCGAAAAGTCGCCTCCAGAATATTCGCCCCCAAGGGGTAGGATTTGCCCCATAAGATTTGTTAACCCTCGGAAGTAATAGTGACAGCAGTTCATAAAATGAAAATCGTATTACATTTTCGTATTTGTATCATTCATATGTGCTATTTTACAAACATTAATAGTATATTATATACCGCGGGACTGAAGTAGTACTTTTAATCCCGAAGGTAAAGTTTATGGCCCGACCGAAGGGAGGGCCATAATTTACCTGAGGGATTAAGACCACTACTTCAGTCGCAAGGTATATACGATATTTTTCGTACTTCCTAAATTGAAACACTAAAATCTGTATGGAGTTAGAGAACGCGTTCTTTCAAAAAATCGCTGCTTAACAAGTTACCATAGGAACGTTGCATTGGCGTTGGTACGACAATCCCTATGCTATGGTAACAAAAATAATTTGGAAACTGTCATTGCTAGTGTCATAATTTTGGTGGTAGGGTGTATTTGATATTGATAAAAAGCAGCCAAAGTAGGTAAAGAATTGATACCACCGAAATCCAAAAAACTATATGAGCAGCAGTACGATGCGTTTAAGAAGTAGTGCCGCATACAAAATGTGAAACAACGTACTGAAATTGCCTTGTTAGTAATTTCATCCTTCCGGGATTTTCGTCCAAATTTAATCCCGGCGGGACAAAAAGTGACACTTCAGTACTTGTCATAACGGAGTGAAGTTATCACTTTAGTCTCGGAAGTACGAAAAATACCTTTTCTAAATAACTGTATCTTATCATTTAGCGGTTAAAAATCAAGATAGTCATAGCGTAATTAGATTATGGATCGCAAGACCAAGATGAAATAGCGAGGAATCAAACTGAATGTATTTTCTATGTCGGTATTACCGTGAATTCATTATCGCACCGTTGTCAATTGTTTGCGGTTTGATAATGAGCTCCACTAGACCAACCAGACGTTTTCATTGGTAAAAATACATTATTTCCATTAGACTATGATACAATAACAAAATGAAGAACTACGTAATTACTTTTGAAAGGGATACTGTTAAAAAAAGTTTGTCTGAAACAACTTTAGATACAACTACTTTGGTTTCTATAAATGGTGAAGAAACTGTGATTTTCCTCTCTAGTGAGGAAAGTAAAAAACAATTGCTGCGTTAAGTTTAATAATGACATTTAAAATTGATACATACCCGTATCTAGATTGCTATGCGATAATTTTTCAATTTTGATTGTAGATTCAGAAAAAATTACATGTAAAACTAGGCGAATCCTATGTGGGCGAATTTTCCAGGGCGAATCTTCCGGAGACGAATTTGTTGGGAACGAATATTCCGGGAGCAAATTTTCGGGGCTGAATTTACCGGAGCGAGTCTTCCGTGGCGAATTTACCGCACACCAAAATTGGGGGTTAGGGGGGTATCAAAACAAGCTCTTTGAATCGGTTTTGTAGTATGACCTTTTTGATTTTACAAACAAATTTTCAAAATTCCAAAAGTGCGCATGCCTAAATGTAAAGTCCAGTTGCTTGTTGCCAATGAGCCCCCACTTGACTGGAATACCCAGTCTTTAATCTAGACCTTGACAACGAAGGGAGCAATTCATAAAGTAGGCTCGGGTCCTACGAAGACCCCCACCACTGGTTTCGCCAGCCAGTTTAGCCATATGGCAGCTTTCCGAGCATCGTCTACACAGTTACGTACCAAAGCTGTAGTCTCAGAAGTGCCTCCATGACCAAAGTCCAGCTGACCAGGTCCAGTGACTCCCAGACAGGCTCTAAAGCTCAAAAATAATTGATTTAAAAAAAATTAATTACCGCTTCAAACCGGGTTTTTCATGCAGGTGAAATAATTAGAAATTGGGGAAAAGTAATTAAAACAGCTGAATTTTTTCTCAGATGAAATCCCGAGGGTTGAAAGAGGTAGAAAGTGGTGTTTTGCAATTTGTGGAAAAACTATTAATTTTAGGCGAAAATGTTCAATTTAAAAGTTAAGGAGAATAAAAAATGAACAACTTTTGTATCTGCACTATTTTCACACAATCTTAAATTTTCCGAGAAAAACGAGAAAAACTGTTTTTTTTTTCGTTTTCTATTCTTATTTTATCGAAAAAAAGTCGTGGGAGTTTGAAATTTAGAGTAAACATAGCTTGTTTTATGATAAAAATGAGAAAATTTTTTTGAGCCCGTACAGTTGAGCTGTTTTCGAAAAAAAACTTTTTTTTCAGAGGGATGAAAAGTTGATTTTTTTTCATCGTACAGAGCTGCGCCAGGTAGAAAAATTTTCGTAAGGATTTATATTTTAATAATCAAAAATAAAAATTATTACTCCAATAGAGAGAATTTTAAAAAATCGCTAAAAACTGGGAAAACAGTTTTAAGATATAGGTACACGGTTTTTGTCATGATAAATAACTTTTTCTGCAACTAAATTAACGTATTGGCTCCGTACTAATAAAGATTTTTCGAAATAAATGTCTTCTCTTTAATGTTGCTAAAACCTTTTCTTTTGTTTCCTTGTGCTCAACTGCTGTATCATTTCTATTTTCTGCATTTTACCGCAATAAAAGCAATCCGAAGTAAAATAGAATTCTTTTGCTTCCTGAACAATTTGTTTTTATTCACTAACTCTTTTTCCTGCCTATTTTACAGCAGATGCGATTTAGCGGGCCTTGTTAATCGTTGATTTGCAGGAATTATGAATAAAGGCGTCATGAAGCTTATTTCAGGTTTTATATCTCAAATCATTTCTTGCTTTGGCCGATGCAACTAACTCTTCTATTGCAGATTTTTCAACAGACCCAACGGAATTGCATCGGCTGTAAAATAGGCAGGAAGAAGGGCCAGTGAAGGAAAACAACTTGTTCAGGAAACAAAGGAATTCGGTTTTACTTGGAATTACTTTTATTGCGGTAAAAATGCAGAAAAAAGCAAAAATAAACATAAAATAGTTGAGCATAAGGAAAAAAAGAAATCATTTTAGCAACATTAAAGAGAAGAGACAAAACAGACATCGAAAACATCTTCATTAGCGCGGATCCAACACTTTAATTTAGTTATTACAAAAGCTGTGAAAAACCGTGGGTATCTTAAAACTGTTTTTCCAGTTTTTGGCGATTTTCTCGAAATTTTCCTATTGGAATAATATTTTTTATTTTTGCTTATTAAAATATAAGTGTTTACGAAAAGTTTGCTACCTCGTGCAGCTCTGTACGACGAAAAAATTTTCATCTCCTTGAAAAAGAGGTGTTTTTGTTCGAAAATCGCGAATATCTCGGAAACATCTCAAACTTTACGAGCCCAACAAAATTGCCTCCTTTTTTATCACAAAATAAGCTATGCTTCCTCTACATTTCAGACCTCTACGATTAAAAATAAAAATAGAAAACGAAAAAAATCTTTTTTCCGGTTTTTCTCGGAAATTTTGAGATTATGTGAAAATAGTGCAGATACAAAAGTAGAAAAGTGAACTTTTCGACTAAAATTAATTGTTTAGCCACAAATTGCAAAATACCACTACCCCTTTCAACCCCCAGGATTTCGCTCGCTGTTTTATTATTTTTTCTCAATTTCTAATCGTTTCACTTACATGAAAAACCTGGTTTGAACCGGTAACTAATTTTTTTGTTAAAAAATATTATATAGCCTGTACTATTAATATAACCTAAATATTTAACCTCTATGTTAAAATGAAGAAGTTTCTCACAACAATTCTCTCTTACACGACTAAAAGGGTGTCATATTCCCTTCGGAACATCAAACATGTCTACTTGTTAGACTAATTAGGGAAATTTGTTAACCAAGTTTTTCATAAAAAGTTGTTGTACTTCGTTCGTTCTTTTATACGAGGGGCGCCACTGTCGCGAAACGTCATGTTTGGTAAAAAAGGGTTGGTCTTCAATCCTGTACTTCGGCTCGGTTCCTCCAATATAAGACTCAAATAATCACCATTCAAACTTCAAATTATCTTAATTTTAAAATTTTTAAAAACTGTGGACGTTTCGTTATTAATCAATGACTTTCTCAAGACGACACTGTAACAATTACATAAAATCAAACAATAAAATGAGCAATGAACAATAGGAACATAAGAATTGTAAATTTAAAAATTGTATTGTGTACTATTTACTCAACCTTCAGTTACACTTGTTCTAATGCTTATTTTAATGTTTGATTTTATGCAATTGTTACAGTGTCGTCTGGAGAAAGGCAATGATTAATGCCAAAACGTCGACAGTTTTCAAACATTTTAAAAATTACTATTTGAGTCATTTATTGAAGGAACCCAGCCGAAGACTAACATGTTTCGCTTTTAGAATGGTTTTCTTAAAGGGCTGATCACTCTTCTCCAAATTTGAATTCACTTATAGAAATTAGCTTGTACTCTACACTCTTCTATACTGCGAGGGAGTCCAATGTATCCGTGTTCCTTGCAATTACGATTGGATACGAAATACTAAGTGTCGTGGTTTTAGATCTCGTAGTGGATCATTTTTTTTACTAATTTATGTTATGGACGTGGTCCTGTATGAGAGAAAGTTATTGATCTCAGCACTGTTTTCACATGGCGCGTCCAAATAATTGACTTACTTAAGATCAATGCGGCCGAATTTTCAGTTGCAAATTACGATGTTCCCTTGTGTAACACGTTGCGGACAGTCGCGATGAAAATTGAATTGAGGATAGTAGATGTCCCCTCGGGTGCATATCTCTATACTACCCCGGAACGGATTCCAATTTCCATTATAACGCACATTCCTCTGTCAACCATTCCCCGCACAAATAAAACATTCATATCACACTCAGTGCTTTCCAGTTCAAACTACCTGCTAATATATACGGCCATTTTGGTATCTAACGCAACGGTATCGTCCCCCATAGCAGACGATTTAAATTATTACATTACTTCGCGCAATTGTATTGAAAGATCTTGACTGTTTCTCGATCTCAAAGAAGGACGAACATGTATAATGCATCGATTTGACTTTTATTACATTCTCAAAGCAGCGACGGTTTTATAAAATAAAGGCAATACATGTCCCGTAAAGGATTCAGGTAGCGAATAATGGAGAAATATGTTCAACAGCTATAAATCTATTACTGAACGGGGATTTTATTGAAATATATAGTGCTCTGCTCAAAGGTTTTATATACGGAAATGTGATTTATTCGTGAGAGAGAAGCACGCTGATTACTTACAAACTTTTGTATACACACCCCCCATCACGACATCTTTCTTTGGCGAAAAGAAAAAAGAAAGGGCACAGATAAACTCATCAAAACTCGCCTAGAACTTATAATAAGATGACTACAGTATACCAATGTAGCAAAGTTTACGCTGATAAAATAGAAACCCCCGAAGCAACCGCCGCCGTCTATTCAATAATACCCCTAAATTCCATATTCATTTTTTATTCATGCTTAAAGGGGAAAAGTTCCTGGGGCGATGGTGTTCTAAATGGATTACTGGAATTGGTGTGATGTAAACTTGTAGTGGGTTTACAAATTGATACAATTACCAATCTGGCAGAATGTCGGGAGTTCGACGCGCGAAAAAAGTGTATTAAAATGAGTTTTAATTAAAAATTTCAGAAGTGGAAGCGTTCATTTCAAATGGCCGACTTTTTCTACATAACTGTCACAGCTTGGCTTCCTGTTTTATGTGTTATAAAACGACGAGCTCTTTCAGGGCAAAAAAACGTTACCTATTGAGATGTCAAGTTACGACACCTAAAAAGACGACATTAACATGGAGAAATTTGTGGTAGGAAAAAGAAGGGTCATTTGCGAGAAAGACATCTATTATGTATTTATCTTCCATCCTACTTAGCAAATTGAAAAAATGCCATTTTGTTTTTTTTTTCTTTTACGTGGTAAGAAACTGTTTTCCGAGTTCTTTTAGTCACGGCCATATAGGTACCTTGACAGTACTCGTGGTCTGTTTTATTATTGTGGAATTCCGCGTTGAAAGTATCGAAAAATAACTTATCCGCCAGATTAGCCACGTATAACGAAAAACTCTTTGTCCACAGTTTTCCGTTTAAAATTTCAAACGTTTACGGTATCATCGTCTTTCTTCTTTTAAAACTCCCATCTGATCCATTTGTAATCTAATACCTCAAATTCTTTTTGTAATTATTTATGTCAATATCCTAAACAGGTCGTCCTTCTTGATGTTTAACTTTTCTGGTTTGCTTAAGGTCCTACGATCTTTCATTCACTTCTTAACCTCCAATGCACCAAAAAGGTTTCTTGAACTTCATTCAAACTCTTTTTTAACCGCTTCTCTTTTCTAGCCGCTGATGGTTACTTGTGCGGTATCCAAAAGCTCTCACTGAAACGCTTTTGTTACATCGGTGCGACCCCTTAGAGCTATGTATGTTTGTAGATATGTAACGGTAATGAGAATTTAGACTAGGGATTATGGGCGAGTTTACTTGCCGATTCTGAGATTGTGAGGTGAGGAGTAAAACTATATGTATATGCCGATGACCTTATTTAAAAGGACTACGAGAGCCACTTTTGCATTGTTTCCTTTCATATCGGCAAAACTAAAGCTCTCGCGGTCTGTAATAAACGTTTGAAAGAGGCATGAATACCTGCACGCCACTATCACCAGCTTTAGCCATTTAATATTATATTCCGTTGACCGTATCGGTTGGAGTTTAAAATATTAACGATGTAATAACGTGCATAAATGTAATTGAAAATAGCATTTCGCTATATTTCGTGTTATAAATGCGGAAATGAACTGCGTATAGGAAATGGTGGAAAGGTTGACATCCAATGACTATACATTTTGCATAGGAAATGGATGTGCCAAAAAATATTTATATCGATGGAATTCTATATCTTAATTATGCGGAAAGTACTTAAATTCCCTTTGCAACTCTACTATTGAAAAGATGAACTCTAAACTCCATTTTTTTTGTAGAACCCAATAACGTTATGTAAATTGCACCTCGTTGTAAGATGGTAGCATCGAAGCGCAAGTGAAAATATTTGTGTACTCGCTCTAACGCTTTTATTAAAATAATTTTACATTTCTCAATACAATTATGCGCAACGCTTCACATTTGACGATGAAAATGTTCTCCAGCATAAAGGAAATAATATTCTTACGAGATATTCCTTTGATGTATTTGTTTAAAAGGGTAGGAAACAAAAGTAGCTTAGGGAATTACGTGCGAATTATTCGAAACACGAAATTGAAAGGCTACTTGAAAGTGGTAAATTTAATATATTTCCTTTAATGGATTGAAAGCTTACGCCAAATGTTTTTATAATCAACGACACTATTCTTCTCGAATTTCCACTTTACATTCCACTTCAACCGCGCGTCGTCTTCGCCTGTCAATAGCGACACTTTCATTTTCCCCGAGTACGCGCGTAAAACTCCAATGTGTATCGTCGTAATGTTTTCGACGTAAAGTATGTTCGATTTCCGAATAAGACATTGACACAAACGGGCCAAAATGCTGTGATGACTGTGACATATAAATCCCTAAGCTTTCGTAAGCGCATCTGCCGCGGTGCCAGTTTAACCCGCTGAAGCCTATTTAATACTAGGAGATTTCCCGAGGGAAAGGCTAACGCGAAAAACAACACTATACCCAGAAATCTCTGCTGAATTTCAACACATGACCTGTTTCCTAGACATGGATGTTATATGAACATTCATTACCCATTTCATATATGTGTACGCACTCGAAAATCGAATCTCGCAAAACAAAATCCACCTACTGGGACTTAAAATGCCACAAAGGTGGGAGGATAGTAATATATTGAAGTACGACGTCCCTTCGGGACCAAGTACTGTTGTAACTTCCCAGTCGAGTAGTGCCATTTTACTGACTTTTATGTAAATAATTAAGGTATAAACCAAATTATTTTTGTGATATTTGAGTGTTTACCAAATGTTTGCCAAACAATAGTATAAATTACAGTGCGTCTCAAACGTAACGCAAAAATTCGTATCCTTTTCCTGTTGTGTTTTCAGAAAAATGTAAAAACCTGTCGATTAGTATATATTATACAGGCTGATTCAAATTCGAGGGCCACCGTGGGGATCTCGGGAACTGTAAGAGATAGGTAGGTAGTTTAAATTTGGCGTATTTTGATGCTTAACAAAATACAGTTTTGAAACTAAACAAATTCTGACTACTTTCGGAGATTTACTGAAGTTATTTAATAGTTATTTACATAAATGTCAGGAAAATGATGCATTACATTGAACATTGAAGTGAAAATTTTAACCGAAATCGTATTTTAATATAAATTTCATTTTATATAGAACTTTTGATTAATGTTAATCTGTCAGTGATGACATGAGTCATTATAGACATTTGGAAATGTCACAAATGCGGCCGATAAAGGGACAGGTGCGGCCAATAAAGTGACAAGCGGCAGGAAACGTAGTCTGCTCTGCCTCTGTCATGGAAACTAAAGTTTCCTGACAGAAAGCAGGCATGAAAATGAAGGTTTCAGGACGATTTTGGGTAAAAAGATATTTCAAAATACATGACACATTATTACTGATACTTTTTCCATCTACAAGATGCTACTTTTAAATTTTAAGTTTGACGTTTCGTCTTCAGTCGACCATCATCAACTTTGTTTTTTCTTATGGAAGTATATTCACACCAAACAGGGCCCATTAGGCATTCTCCTTATAAAAAGGACATTAACGCCCATTCTAGTGGAACTTTTTAGCCCTAAGCTATATCCCCATGGACTGGAGGTAGGTAGATGTGGTGTTTATTCCTAAGGAAAACAAAAGGCCCAGGGGCTAACCCAAGAGCTACCGACTTATCAGCATATCATGCTTCATCCTTAAAACGATGGATGGGTGGATGGATGGATGGATGGGCTCAAGACATAAAGGAAAAATTCCTGAAGAAAAAACCCTACATGCATACCAAAGGGGTCGCTCTACGGAGACCGCCCTTCATAACCTCATCTCTAAGCTCGAGAATAGCATACTGGACAAATAGTCGACCTTAGTCTGCTTCACGGACATTGAGGGGACATTCAACTGCCCTTAATATGACTCCATTGATGAAGCAGCAAGAGACAAACATATCGACATGTGCACAAGGCGCCCAGCAAACACACTTTACTTTTAAAAAAGGTTTTAAAGCACTTTTAAAGGATAAATTCGGTATTGGTAGTATGGTATACGTTTTTTGCAGACTGATTTTATACCTACGTTTAAAATACGATTTTTATTCATGTAGATAAACCATAGAGTTCACTTTCTACGTTGATAATACGTATATTAATAACTGTTTTTTAGCATTCGTTTTATAAACGTATATAACACTACTTTAATATACGCGTATAAATCGTATATCAATAAACGCATAATATTCCTACAATAATACATCAACATCCGCCGGACATTTATGCGTATTATATACGTAGGGTTTTAGTCTAAAATAAACGCTTTTTATACGGAACTGTGTTGCTAGAAGCGTTTCATAAGAGCCATGTTTTATTATTATTTTATTTATAGCAGCTGATGCGGTTTGTTATAAAAAAAACGCAATCGAATCACGAATCACGCAAAGGAATAGACGTAAAAGTAACGGTGTGAACACCCTGTATAATAATTCGACAATCACACTTTCTATTTAATACATAAAAACATATTAAGAGGAGAGAAAATATTACCCGCAAACGTATAAAATACGTCATACGTTCAGCTCTAGCTCTACAAACGTAATTTATTATCCATACTTACAGAAGTGGTGCCATCGAAAGTTCGCGAAGTATTGGAAACAATACAGAAAACTTTTATTAGTGTCAGTGTTCATAACGATTTTTCATTCTTTTCATTGTAAAAAGTTACCATAGCAGCAAATACGGAACTGGCGAGACGGAATTAATGGGAGCAGACGTTAACATCCTTTGGGAAATTTGAATCAAGAAAACTAATATTTTGATGAGCCCTTAATCAAGTCAAACATGGTATAGGTAGTGAATAAATTACCCCGGCTTCTTAATTTAGCATTTTAGTTTGTAAGTAGGTGGAGATGTTGCGTCGAAAATGAAGCGATATTAAATATTTTGTAATTCAAGCTCGTTTCGCGTTGCTGGTATTATATGTATATTAAAATTTCAGTTGCTGTAAAGTGCGAGGTACCAACCATAGAAGCTTTATTACAAATTTCAATTAAGTGTCGTTTTTAATATTACAACTTAAACGTATCTCAAAAATGGTTACCGGAATGTTACATTATTAAGGGTTTGTCGGGGTTTTTCCTTACACAGTGCTTATCAGCTCGGTCTGATGGATTTCCAAATTGATACATTTAAGGGAATATTAATATCAATGTCCCCCGACACTGCCATCAACAACTTTAGACATGTTCCTCTTTTAAAATGATTTAAATCTGGGAAATATTTATTATTTTTGTACATAAAAATAGGTTGTTCCTTCTAAACCTAGATATTTTTTATAATTTTACATCTACTTCAATTTTGCTTCTGTCCTTTTTACCCCTTTAAGAATGCTTATTAAATGCTAGGATTTTACCCCCGCAACATCGTACAGTCTATTCTATTTTTTTCACAAACCTGAATGTGAACAAAAACTACGCAAAAAATAACTGTACTTTTTTAAACTGCAATCAACCAGTCCGTTTCTTTACATGAATAAAGACCAAATGCTTGTTTGGAAAATAAGATTATCTTCATAGACGACATTTGGACACCCTTCCGGCGGAAGGTTTTTTCTTTGTTGACGGCCAAGAAACGTGGTCTTCAGGTTGTCGACCAGTTTCGCCAGCGAAATCCAATTTTTTAAACGTTGAAAGGAGAAGTTTGTTTATTAAATGGTAAATTATTCCTTCTAACTTTTGCTGCTCTGAAAATGCGATAAATCTATTTTGACGTTCCGTGCTTATTCAGTAATGTTTAAACCGTTCAAAATTGACAGGACAATAGACAACGGTAAATTGACACGAGATAATGAAATAATAAAACGGTGTAGCATCACGAAAAAGTAAATAAAAAATACACGAAATCAAAGATATTGACAATTTTGGCTGAGAAAAATTACATAATTAATAATAATAAAGTGTGTACAGAAAGGGGTCTCAATTCAATGAGTTGGTTAAAATTGAAAATAATGCACATCTTAAGACGCAGGCAGCTTTGAGTGGATCGATTTGATCCCAACATTTTGCCTCATTACGTAACATGTAACCCGCATAGACATGTTCACTAATTCGAACCATTCGGTAATACGGAAGCCGTCGATATTAATTAATTGTTATTGAAGCTTATGTGCTCTGAAATCTCACAACCATTTCCAGGACGAAGATATATAAAAATATAAGCTCAGTCGTGATTATATCGTCATTTGCTCCGATACAAAAATGTACTTTTCTATATGTTCGCTTTCCACATTTTAAGCACATCCCCTGAAAGATTTCCTTGCCTCAATCAAAAAGTGATTAGCAGTAATATACAGGTAGGTATTCAAAAAAAGCTCTGAATATTATAAATTAAAGCACTTAAAACATATTGAATGGACCGGTATAAAACTCGCTTGTAGTCAAAACCTATCTCGCTATATAGCTGAAGATAATCCAATCTAATTTAAACACTATGGGAATCGCGCTTGATGAGCGACAAGCAAACCCGAAGAGCTTCTGCTGCGGTAATGCTTTGAATGCCTCTCTCGTATTTGAAATCGAATTAAGTAATTAGTTCTCTAATTACAGAATTTACACAGATCCACTTCCCTTAAAATTTGCGGAATTGTTATTTAATCTGTACAAAATTTAATTTAATGTAACGATTTCGTTATTACCTATTTAAGAACGCGAAATCTATTCAGAAAGCGTAAAATCCCGATTAGGGTTTTGAAGTACACGTGACGCGTACTCGAACTATGCAATAATTTGATCTCAGTGGCGAAATCTGGATCGATTGTCCATTACATGTGTATTAACATGCCAGTGAAGTTGTTAACTGATGCATTCCAACTGTCGTAGAGGTAGATGTTACACAAAACGAAGGAGCACGCCCGTTCCGCCTCGCTCATTGCTAGCTTTCGAAACGGGAACAGTAAACGGGATTCTAATGTGGGAGATAGAAACCGTGGGGATAAGCGATTGTAAGGGAGACGGTAGAACTTAGCGTCTTCAATACACGCTAACAACTTCCACATTATGTCTGCCTTACTATTAAAACACATAAGCAAAATGTTATCAATTATTGTCTTATCTAGCCCAATATTTATACAGAAAATAATGCCTTACACAAAATAATTTCTAACAATAAAGAAAATCTACACAAAGGCAACATCTGCAAACTTTATCATCTTACAATGTCTTATCAATTGAAATAAAATCAATAAATTTTTATTGTTGTCTAGAAATGGACTCCATTCAATTGAAAACAACATAGAGACGAACGTATCACAGCGTATATCCAACTTTGGAACTTTTTTTAACTGTACCACCGGTAGTACCTTTAGTTTGCTTCCTAAAAGTTCTCGCCCTTTTTAATTGTGATTCTGAATCGCATTTTCTAGTAATTTCTATATCGCTTTCGTCACAAATGTAACGTGCGAAACCCCCGCGTGTGCTTGAAAGTTTTGTGGCTGGAGTGTCCGGTAGGATCGACATCAAACGCACGAAAGACCCTATCAAGTTCCTTCCTGCGGAAGAATGTATTATCTTGAAGCCCGTATAACACAGCAATCGCCGTAGTTACCCTAGGAACGAGACTCTGGACTTATCCCAGGCACGATCCTCTCCAACCAGTCCATTGGTCCTCGCATTGAGCCACAATAGCACCATGAAAATTCCAGCGGAACACTTCCAGCTGAGGAAAGCCCTCGCCATCCGCCCGTATGTTAACAACTGCATTCCATGCGGCTTTAATGCACTTCAACTGAGACTCAGTGATGTCCACCTCCGGGTGCGGAACCGGAACAAGGGCCACCTTGAGCCTAACACTTAGACACAGTCTTAGACTTGACCCGAAGATTCACCCTCGATCCGGCGTTTCCTGACCATATCATTTTGCTCTTCTTGCGAATAGAAGCAGGTGCTTCCTGCTGTATTGCCCTACATGAAGTTGATTCATGAGTTTTTTCTCCAGCATTGTTACCTCCGTAGAATCCAAATCAATTCGTACTTTTTCGATTAGACTTCTCAATCAAAAGTTATAGACTAGAAACCAATTTCGAAAAAAAATTCAAAGGGCTGTAACTTTTAAACTAGTAGCCCAATCTTGGAACTGTTTGAAATTATGGATTCTACAGGCCACATTCTATAAGAAATTTTTTTCCGGGTCGATCTGAGACAATTTTTTTTTCGGGCCTCAAAAAAAGGCAGTGTATAACCTTCCTTTTTTACCAAAAATCAACTACACCAAAATTTCTCGGGAAAACACTTTTTCTTATTAATTTTGGTGCGTAGAATCCAAAACAATTCGTACTTTTTCGATCAGACCTCTCAATCAAAGGTTATAGACTAGAAACCAATTTCGAAAGAAAATTCAAAGGGCTGTAACTTTTGAATTAGTAGCCCAATCTTGGAACTGTTTGAAATTATGGATTCTACAGGCCACATTCTATAAGAAAATTTTTTTTCCGGGTCGATCTGAGACAATTTTTTCTTCGAGGCTCAAAAAAGGCAGTGTATAACCTTCCTTTTTTACCAAAAATCGACTACACCAAAATTTCTCGGAAAAACACTTTTTTTTATTAATTTGGGTGCGTAGAATCCAAATCAATTCGTACTTTTTCGATCAGACTTCTCAATCAAAAGTTATAGACTAGAAACCAATTTCGAAAGAAAATTCAAAGGGCTGTAACTTTTGAACTAGTAGCCCAATCTTCGAATTGTTTGAAATTATGGATTCTTCAGGCCACATTCTATAAGAAAAATTTTTTTCCGGGTCAATCTGAGACAATTTTTTTTTCGGGGCTCAAAAGAAGGCAGTGTATAACCTTCCTTTTTTACCAAAAATCGACTACACCAAAATTTCTCGGGAAAACACTTTTTCTAATTAATTTGGGTGCGTAGAATCCAAATTAATTCGTACTTTTTCGATCAGACCTCTTAATCAAAAGCTATAGACTAGAAACGAATTTCGAAAAAAATTCAAAGGGCTGTAACTTTTGATGTAGTAGCCCAATCTTGGAACTGTTTGAAATTATAGATTCTACAGGCCACATTCTATAAGAAAATTTTTTTCCGGGTCGATCTGAGACAATTTTTGCCTATTATTGATAATCAATGCTTCCAAATTCTTTGGGCGCATAAGTCTAATTCAAACAGACCACACAAAAATAACTAAAATTAAACTCACTAAGTTACCTATTTTTTTTTAATTGACGTGGTGCCAAATAAACAAATAAAACCTAGTAAATCTACTCAAAACAAATATAATGTTGATCAAACTCCACAGACGAAAATAAAAAATAGGTCACTTTTAAACATTTGTATGATTTTAACATTATAAGGCCTTGTTACCGTTGAAATTAGATGCTAGCTAGTTAATTCTTCCGAGCCGGAGAAAATCTCCCTATACTTTTCTTCCAACACCCGTTTTATAAACAAGCGTTCACGCGAACCACTTCCACTTTCTTGAAACCCGCAAAATTTCCGCCGTACAATTCAAACACCTGTCTTATTACACAAATGCGCCACAAGAATCACCATACTCACAAATGCATTTTGGCTTGTATTATTTCATCCTATTAAAAATTTGGTGATTTCTAAACAGGAAGGGATTAACATTTTGAATGAAGTTAAATTGTTATTTGTGAATCCTTAATATAATAGCGAATTCCATTAAAAATTAGGCAATTTGGTTTAAATACGTATTTGTTATTTGTCCATCGTTGAGATATAAATGATATTAAACATTCCTCCACTGTACGGACTACGTACATGACACGAAGTATAGTAAAAATGTGTCTTATTATAAAATGGAAAAAATCTATAAGTTGTGTGTAATTAAATATTCAGGTTTAATTAAAAGTCATTCTTTTAATTACCGTAAGTGCATTACGAGCGGTTGACAACTAGTTTTTTTCTACTTAACTTAAAAGCTTTAGCCTCAGTTACGCAATTAAATTTAATCCTTCTTTTTCCTGACACATTCTTCAATTAGACGATTATTGAAAAGATAATCCTATTACGCCATTCATCGAACCCATTTATAAGCTGATTGAACTCATAATATAATTAGTAAGCGTTTCTGCTTACCTTTTAGTTCGAAACCAAGTACGTACTTAGATTAAAATTAGATTATTAAATTTCACGTGATTACGGATATTGCCTCATCTAACCCCGTAAAGAATTATTGATGGCACGTTTTTCGGGGCCGAACTTTTGTTTCGGAGCGGAGAGCAAACAACGGAAAATTGTCATGGAATTATTCACGTAAAATACGGTCGGAGAATAAGTAAGTTAAAGAATAAATTTTTTAACAATGCCTTTCATAGAAAAACGGGAGTTTTATAACTTGTGTCCACAATGGGAAAAGAAAAGAATGAAAGGGAGAGAGAGTCGGCTAATGCAATCAAACGTTCTGTATTATTAATACTTGACATTACGCCGAGGCGCTACGAGACGTAGATGTGGGTGGAACACTTAAACCTTGACTTCGTTACCTTTTATCTTCACTTTTAAATAATGGACGAGATGAAGTTTTCGCATTTTTTCTCTTCCAGGGTAAGCGTAATAGTACACTATGCTGCATCTGCAACACTAAAATTTAATATTTAAATTTCGACATTTGAATTTTACTTTGCCTAATGAGGGGAAATTTTTCATGAACAATAAACTCCCTAAGATCGCGCCACTTTCCTGAGCGTTCCTTTTACATTGTAAATCTGGAATAATATTCTCGTTTCTACAATTTCTTTAGACTTAATAAGGTAGGCGTAGTCAACTGTAAATTACAATGTAAACCCGGCAACTTGTCTTCAATGTGTTGATAGAGGAGCTTAAGGAACCGAATAAGAATGAAAGTGTCACACTGGTCAAAGTGTTCCGTTTATTACAGATTCCTTGAGCTTTCTTTTAAAACTGATGTGAATAAGGACGCACGATTTACATTCATTATTACATAAAATATATTGGAGATTGGCCTTTATGCAAGAGGATTTTGTTCTCTCATTGTTTTTTTTTTAGCAAAAGGCAAAGATACCGTAGATAATTGTTGGTGAGATAGACCAAAAGAGGAATATTAGGTTAGGGCTTATACGTTAGTGTTACAAAATTGAAATTATTCCAGCCGCATCATTAACTAATAAATGGAAGCACTTGACAACTCCTAATGGGTATGTGCTAGTATTTCAAATTAGAGGAGGTTCAACAGGAGTATTATTTATTTATTTATTTGTTTAACCAGAAACCATACAGAATAAAAATTGCAATTACATGGCACTGGGGCTCTGAACAAATATTAGGACTTAAGATCTAATTTTATTTATTATTGAATTTAGGGGATCCTGAAAAAAGTCGATATCATTAACTGAGGACAACTTATTTAAAGTGATCAAGATCTTAATAAGTGGGGAAGTTGTGTTGTTACCTGCAAAAATAGTATTATTGTGCCTTAGCTTAACAAATGGTACCTTAAGCTTAATTTCTTGAAGTAATTCGGAAGAGTTTAACAAATTGTGTAAAATTTTGAAGACAACAATTGTGGAGGCAATGTACCATAAGGTTTCTAACCTCGTTATATTTAAGCCGAAAGTACTATTTAAGTAATTAAGCTGGGTACCGTAAGAGATCAAATGTGGATAATTTTGGGTTGACCTAAAAAACATTACTCGGATGAACTTTTTCTGCACTTTTTCGATCATGTCTGAGTATTTGAGAGTTTGAGGAGATCAGATACATGCAGCATACTTAAGCTTGGATCTAATAAACGCATTATATACCTAAGGTTAGCATTGTCTGTATATTCGTGAAATTGAGTGTATTTCTGATAACGAAACCAAGAAGTTTGTAACACTCATTTGTTAGGTATTCAATGTGTAAGTTGAAGTTAAGGTTGGTATTGAAAAACACGCCCAGGTCCTTAACGGAGGTGACTCTTAGTAAGACCTTTCCATTCATCTTATAGTCAAAAAGTAAGGGATTTTTCGATCTAGTAAAAGTAAGGACTTTACACTTATTGATATTTAGTTTTAGTTTATTTTTGATACACCAGTTAATTACTGAGTTAATGTTCTCTTGAATATTTAAAGTCACTTGCGGATTGGACTTCATTAAAAAGTTTTAGGTCGTCCGCAAATAGTAGTGCTTTCGAGTTTTTTTATCACTCGCGGTAAATCATTTATGTATAAGAGAAACAGAAAAGGACCAAGAAATGTTCCCTGGGGAACGCCTGATGAGGGGTAAAATTCGGCTGAATTCACACCATTGAATTTCACTCTTGTTTTACGGAGAGACAAATATGATTTCAGGAATTTGACGGTCGGATTACTTACGCAATTTAAAACAAGTTTACGGAGCAAGACTTGATGGGATACTGTGTCAAATGCCTTCGCAAAATCTGTATAAACACAGTCTACCTGGGCTCTCTCATCCAAGGCTGCTGCTGAGAAATGCGTAAACTGCATTAAATTGGTAATCGTTGATCTGTTCCGCTTGAAACCGTGCTGTTGATCTGCAATTATACTGCTGAGATGGGAATAAAGTCTAGTATAGATCACTCTTTCGAAAATTTTCGCTATTGCTGGTATAATTGCAATTGGGCGATAATTCTCAACTAATTTTCGGCTTCCACTTTTGTGAATTGGTGTTATTCTGGTGCATTTCCAAGCTTCAGGGAATGTACATGTTTGCAAAGCTAAATTAAATAGATGTTGTAAGGGGGTTACCAATAAAGATGCACATCCTTTCACGATGTAGGGTGGGATTCCATCTTCGCCCATAGCCGACCTCGGTTTCAATTTTTTAATTGCTTCCAGTATCTCGGATTCATGTAACTGAGTCAAGTGCAATTTGGATAACACCAGGTCCGATTCCACGTCATCTTCCGGGTCATCGTTCCTCTCAACAGTGTAGACTGACTCGAAGAAGGATGCAAAGGCATCCGCAATGCTTCTGGCGTCCGTTAACGAGGTGTCTTTGTACTCAAAAACTCCAGGTAGTTGACTATTCTTCCTCAACGACTTGACGTAGTTCCAGAATTTATTGGAATTCTTCCGCAGATCCATTTCAATTTGATTAATGTACCTCTTATGAGCAATGTGGATCAATCTTTTGAGTTCTTTTCTGGCTTCAATGAAGTCTTCCGATTGGCCCTGTAACCGAAACTTATTTTTCTGTTTGATTTTCTTAATAATATCTATATTAAACCAGCTAGGATACTTATTGGTACTCCTAATTGTAACTTTGGGGACACATTCATCGAAAATTAGGTGACATATCAATGATGCTTCTCTTAAATCTCCCTATTATAATAAAAAATGTATGTGCATTTACACCAATACCATCTAAGCAGTTAAGTGGGTTAACATTTTAACACAACGCCCATTCGAATTTAAATGTGCCCCTTGCCGAATGAAATTGTATAGGAATTAAAACATAATTTCCAAAAGAAATAAAACCGTAACGAGGAATTGAATTAAATAACAGCACACGAAAACTCACGCTTCAAAGTTACTTTAATGAGCTTGTTATATCTTCTTAACAAAGAATTATACAATTTAACTTCGAGGTTATTAAAAGTTATGCAAGCATAAAGTGAATTTCTTACAACATTTAAGAGTGCACAGAAACGTGTACGATGTGATATTAATAACGACTTTTGTTCGCCGTGCCTTGTTATTTACTTTACGATCAGTAATTTTACGTAAAAAGGCGTGAAATTATAGAATTTCTTTTGAAATTGCACAAAAGTCAATTATTCCCAATATTGTCGCCTTTGTTGTTTTCAATAATTCCCGAGATACTTCCAATTTTTTTCTGATTGGAAATCGCCAAACAGTACACCGATAAAATCCAAAGAGAAATACTGATATACGACATCAAATGAATAACTCAATTAAATTTACATTAATCTTTCCGTACTAATGCAAAATAGATCCCCAAACTATCACGTTAAAATTGACCTCAAACGCCAATAAATCCCTTTACTCGCTAATGATCTATGTGCTGAATTTCACAATAATTCCCCAAAGGTAGAATAATATCTTAAGCTATGGTGCTATAGTGTTAAAAACACCAGATAATTGCAGTTGATATAGCCGTAACTTTTTTCTAGACATCATTACTATATTATTGTTGCCATGAATTTCTTTTTCTTTGCCCGGCGACACTGAGATCTTCGTTTCTTGAATTCTACAAGATTCTCCAATGTAGAATTGCGAAGAAATCTATTTAAAGCTTTTTTTTCATATTTCAAATGACCACCATCAAATGTCATTTATAACGCGACCGATAGTTGAATTGAATACCTTAATTGCAATGTCAAATCCCGTTCCATACGGGCGGAAGCTCAAAACAAACCTTATGGAAACTTGAAAATAATAGAACAATAGTTTTCAACTAGGGTCAGCGGTTCTCAATGGTTTCCTTAGTTATTTTGTTCGTGCATTGTATAAATTGTATTGAGAGCCACTGACTCTTAGGTAGTATTGTTTTCAAGTATCCATAAGGTTTATTTTGAGCGAATCTCGCTCGTATGGAACGGATTTTTATTAAATAAGGTAGAAGCAACAAAATTTTGATTGATAGAAGGCCGTGGAAATTCAAATCCATATAATGAAAGAATAATATACCTACAGTGTCATTAGAAAAATTAAATAAACAAAAGAGCTTTTGTGCAAATATCGTTTTAATGCAATAATTACCTAAATAGATACAAGGAAATTTTCATACTTCATACCAATCCTATATGTTAGTTTTATCTTAGGTTTCTCGTAAAAAAGTATGTACCTACCTACAGATGTAACTGTTTCAAAGTACGATGAAGAAGGTATGAGCACAGATTTAAATATACTACAGATGGATCATGAGATAGGCGATTGTGGAAACACAACAAACGTTCCAGTTGCTAGCGCACCTATATGAATTTTATTAAATCGAAAGTTTTAGTTTGGGTCTCAGCTTAAAATAATCAGCAGGAGTCTGTATAACGATGGCATAGAAGGTTTTTACTATTGATGGTGCTGAAAAGCAATATGATATGAATTTTTTTCTTCGTAATTAAAACAGTGGGTCTTTGTATTGTGTGTTTGTGTTCAATTACGACCTTGTGTGGGCGTATCTGTGGCCGTTCTCTCTCCTTTAATTTAAATTAATAAAATCCAAGAACAATTTCTTTCTTTAGAATGGTAGTTTCAGTTTCAGCCTGAAAATTAAAATTCTGTAATCAACTACTATCAATCGAAAGTTTTGATATGTCTATACGTTCATTCAAGGCATCGCCAAATGAAATTGAAACCAGGTGTAAAATTCTTGCAGAACAGCTTTTTACAACTACTCGAAAACTTCACTCGTTATCTGTTTGTTTATTTTAACTTAATTTTACTACCCGCATGTCAGTCAGGGAGGTATTGCAGTGGGGTAAAAAATGATCCCTCCCTTTTTTGACGGGAATACATCAAATACATGTTTTGAGGCACCAGGAATCCGAATCAAACAAAATCTCGATGATGTATACATGGTGATTTATATCAAAGTTGTATTTTTTTAAATAGAACTCATCTATATTATTGCATATTTCGATTACTTAGTCAATTTTAGTGTGACTTTATTTACACATGATATCTAAAATGAGTGGCTGAGTCATTTTCAAAAAATAAATGTCCAGTAAAAATTGAAAACGAAGATTCCATAAAACTTAGAAGGCCATGACGCTGCAGTATTACTGATCATCACGTGTGCTTACCTACACACGCCGAACTTTTTTTGTGCTAAAAGAAATCACTGTAAATTTTCAAAATTTCAATCAAAGATATCTTGATTTTGTTTAATGAAACTACCAAGTTTTTTATTGCATCAAAATGTAGTATTTGATTACCTTTCTAACGATATAAGCACGCCGTATTTACCTTTTATACATATTTTTGTAATTCAACCATTTCTAATAATACACAAGGTTTGTCGATTTTTAAAGCCTCTCAGTAATTAATAGGCCGTTAAAAGTTAAAACACCTATTCTAATTATAAAACAGGGAGTTATATTTAAAAAAAGTGCAACTTTGATTTAAATCACCCTGTATAATAATTGCAATTTCGTAAATATTTTGGTTGTAGCCTGAAGAGTCCTTCAATATGCCCCGACAATTAATTTTAAATATTCTTTTCAAATCCTAAGTATTTAGTAACCGCGCACTAAGCTGCTGTATTTCGGAGAATTTAATACATATATTTTTTTGTAATAAAACCAAATTTGTGTAGGTTAAACCAAGAAAAATAATCTCTTTCAAATAACTAAATAAAAAATTTAGCGCTAGTATGTATTTGAAAAAAAGTTTATTTGTAATAAAACCTAGCATAATTTGTATAGGTTGTACACAGAAAAAGAAAGTCTTCCGAATAATTTAATAAAAATTTTGCGTTATTGCTATTTAAAAAAAATAGTATGACGTTTACATCCTTTATGCCTAATCTGCCAACCTATGTACGTACATAGGTACATACGCGTTAAAACAGACAGTAAAAATTTGTATTCTTTAAAAGTTGCTTAAAATGATCTAAAACGTTGACGTTTGATGAAATTTTGATACGTCCAAAAACGGTAATCGCAATATAGCCACCCCGCGCTTTTTGACAACCCGTACGGATTTACTACTATCTCAAAATATATCGAAGTACTTTCTTCACTATTTTGTTCCGCATTATCATGCAGCCTTTGAAATTCATTTTTATATACCAAGAACAGAATGGTTCCACGTACATATAGTGGAAATTGTAACGTCTACTGCGGTACTTCCCCAATATAGGGTCTCAACTGGAATGCGACATTTTCGATCTCACAGAAATTTGGTATCTGCGTCTCTTTAAGAGAAAAATAACGAAACCAAAATTGTTTTTGAAAATTCGAATTTTAACTGCAATTCTGGACCAGACATAGGCCTACGGTAGTTTTTAGCTCATTTTTGCAAAGTAGGATCGATGTCAAAACTCTAATTGCATCTTCATTTGTTCTTATAGAAGCTTTTCATATCACTTTGGCCGGCTGACTGGCTGGCAGCAAATGAGGGCCTGTAGACAATCGCATGTAGAAAGACGAAGAGTGTACGTGTCCATACGAGGTCGTGTAATTAACAACTTTAGGGACGGGGCTACATGATGTGGGGACGGCGACATCTGGGCGCCATCCCCACGCGTGGTTTACTAACGTGGTAATTTTTAGTTTTGCCTATCTTCTTCTACAGTTTTGGTCGAGGTCGAACCCATAATCGCACGTCAAGATACAATTTTACAAGTCGTACGACAAAATCGTATAATGTGAATCTTGAAATATTTGGTTATGGCAACTCGCAAGTCGCAAGAGAAATCGTAATCAAAATCACATAACGTAAATTGCACTTATGAGAATCCCCCATTTACACGCTTCTAACTTGTATTTGAACTGACCACAAATTTTTTTTAAGTTTCGTCAATAAATTACCAGTGGAACGGAGAAGAAAAAATAACTTTTTGTCTCATAGGCACAGCGAAATTTTCCCTTAGAGCCTTGGGCGATTAATTTAACAGCCGCAATTGCAGATATGCTTTGTGCTTCCATCTTTAACAGGGCTGCGCGTGTGGGAAAAACAACCAAATTTAGGAGCTGAAATTTTCAAACAATTACTTCAAAATATTCAGACATTGAGATACTCAAAAAGTACCTAGTGTTTTCACATAACAATAGTTTGAAAACTCTTTCGAATGCAGACATCAATGCTAGGCTCCTTGTTTTAATGTAACCCAACAGTTTTTGATACTTTCTATCAGCTAAGCCGTAGAACTCTTTGAGTATTTTTCAATGCGAACACTATAAATGTTAAAAAAATAAGTCAATTTTAACAATGGTGAACTCAAATCAACAATCCCTATAAGTTTTGTTTTATTTCAGGGACGACCTCCATTGCAAAGGCTTTGTTGACACCTTTTACTATTTTTGCCACCAAAATTACCTACAGTTACCGTTGTCTCCACAAAAACCCCACAACTTTTGATTTTAAATCATTTAATGTTAATATACTTCCTTACAATATTCAACGATTATATCCGAATGGGATCCAAACACAAAGATTTGAATTTGCGCGTCCTTCTGTGGTCAAAAATAATGGACCAAGACGAGAAACAATTTTGTAGAGCCATGGTTTGAGGCAAAACCATGTTTTCTAGAAATAAAACCCCGTTGTGATTGTCGTGGACAACCAGCATATATAAGGAAAAAAATCATTAATCCGCATGTGAGCAAAGGCGAAGAGTGCATTTTCAAATTTGTTTTTTCGATTTTAACAGCCCTTATGGACATTTCATGCCTTAATGAGAATACAAAAATAAAATAACAAACAGACAGACAGGTAGACATATCAAGAGCGCCAAAGTGTGAACATTTTATTTTTTTAAGGTGAAAGTGTACTAAAAACGGAACTGTCACGTTCAAAACGGGACGTTTGGTCACATCTCACATTCGACTCATATTCGCTTACTTGACTTAAATTCTCAGACGCCTATTGTTAGGTACCTATGTTGTTTCTCACAAAGACAGGCCTAACACCTTCTCTGATTAATTAATAAAAACTTCGTCTACGTCATAATTGTGCTTTTAGATCGTCTTATCATTAAAAATACTATAAAAATCTAAATACGAGCACGGAACACGCCAAGCTGTGATCAGAGATGTAGGCATTATAACCTAAATCGCACAAAATACCGTACCTACTTATAATAAAAAATAAATCAATTATACGGTAAACATCCTGCGTAATTACAAATCTTGTTGGTTTGACAGAATAAGGTATAATCAGTCGTCGGTTAGCCCTTCCGAGTTCCGATATAAAGGAATGTGTATGTGTAACTAACATAAACGCATGCTAGCAGAAAAATTGCGAGTGTAAATGGGGAAGGTCAGTTACATACAATACAACATTTGTTGGGCTCTGTGTAATCGGATACCCCTGTTTATCGCAACAGTTCTTGCGGTTCTTGTCTTTCTTATTGCAGTTGTAAACCACGCGCAAGTTATTCATTCTACAGCGCTTCCTTGTGGACGCAGAATAACACTAATTTAGTTTGGATTTAACGCACCAGAGGCTTAAATCCAAATCACCGTTGCCAGAATTTAACATGGCATGATCCATCTGTAGTATATTTAAATCTGTGGTATGAGGCAGTTATTGCCTCCCAAATCCAATAAATATATCAAAATTACAACAAAATATAGTGCAAAAACATTCTGGGACCTTTGAATATAAGCAGTTTAACCACTTTTAATCCCTCAGACAGTAAACACGTTACAAAAAAATATGTTCGATCGTGGGCGAAGATCAATTGTTTTTGCTCACGTGCGTTTTACAACAACGCAAAATTCTCAATTAGGGAACTGCCACACTTCAATAATAATGTTCATAATATTTAAACAGTCTCTTCACGTTTTATTTACGGAAAACACACCGTTCGTGTCGTGTGGCTAAGTTACTTACCCAACTTGCTACAGATTATAATCGAATTTGACATAACAGCTTGCGGTCCGAAATTTCGGTGTATATCAAATTACAAGTAAATTTTAATAATTGCAGTTGTACGTTCATAAAATGAGTAGTTTATTGTTTAAAATACGAGTAACATCGAACAGTACCTAAATAAACATGCCATAAGTTTAAATTTACCAACCCACGTACGCTCATCGGGTATTTAAATTTGCATTTTTTGCATAAAATTAGTGAGACGCGTATATTCTAATTATGGTAACATTTTATGGACTTTTAGCATGAATAGGTTGTGATACCCATTTTTACATTATAAATTTCGGTATTAATTATTCATCGATGCGATATTGTAATATGAACTCTTGTAGATGCAGCCTATTAACGCCCACAAATGAAGACTAAAAATGAGGGTAACTTTCCTCGGTCTCATGTAACGTGATTAGTATGAATTAATTAAAGCTACATTTAGTATAACATGATACACTGTATATTAATTGATTCTTACGCAATGAGCGGCTCCTTTTACGTTAGTTTTGAATCTCTAGAAAATCGGTAACATGAATTTTGCCATCATTGTCAAACGCTATCCATTTATTAGACATTCACATTGGGATAAGGATCCGTATAACTTATAACGAGCCGAGGCACATAACAAAATATGACAAGAAGTGTTTAATATTTTTATGTAACTAAATAAGCTGAATGTTAATATGCAACCACCATGAATAAATGTATATAATTCATTATGTAAAAGGACGTTAATTATAGCAATAATGTGGTTAATGACATTCGCTGCCTGTCGCATATACCCAGTTGACACACGCTACAGAGAAAACAGTCGCTAAAGTAAAATACTGTGACATCCTCATTTACATTAGATAGACATAAACGTACACACGCAGCTGAAAATTATGAAGCTTACAGATACTTTACTCAAAATACGGACGCTTTAGTACGTGAGATGAGATTAGTTATAAATGAAATAAACAGTAGGTACCTGCCTCGAGTTGAAATGTGGTAGCCTCTTTAAATATTTAAGGACACGTGGCACTCGGTAGCTTGGAGCGTCTATCGCAGTAGTAGATCTCGGACCATATATGAAAAGTGGACTTTTAGTATGCAATTTGCATATAGTATTATCTTGATAAAAACTAAGGCTATATGTTTGACAAAATCCCTTCATCAGGTACTTATATTTAGTTATTTATTTATTATCCCTCTCTTGTTCTGGGCCCTCAACATGTATGCGCCAATCGTCATAAATGTAAAAAACAATTACAATGTGTTAGCGCAACAAGAATAATGATTGGTAATGTGCTGTAAAATGTTTGCTGCCCAACATGTAGAATTTATAATAATTGATGAACAAGCAAACGATATCAATTATAGTTGGGTGCGGCACCTACCTTAAGATTAGGAGATGTTGAAAAATGGGGCCCCAGTCATCATGAGAATTGAATTGTTTTTGAATTTCAAGGGCGTCAGCAAGCGAAGTGCTGCCTGCGAGAATATCGTCAATATAAATGTGATTCTTAATTATGTTGGATGCCAAAGGATAAGTTTCCGTTTCTCTCTCTGCCAATTCGTTTAGGGTTCTTATTGCAAGGTAAGGTGACGATGATATTCCGAATGACACCCTGTTAACCGATATACCGATGTAGGGTCATTAGGTGAAAAACGCCACAAGATTCGTTGATAGTCTCTATGTTGGGGCGTTACGAGAATCTGTAGATACATTTGCTTAATATCTGCGGTAAATACTATAGGATGGTAAGTAAAGGTCAACAAAAGTGCACTAATATCCTTTTGTAACTTAGGTCCGGTTAGTAATGTATCGTTTAAGGATAGTCCCTTCGGGCTTTTTGCAGACGCATCACAAACAACGCGTAACTTTGTTGTTGTGTTTTCTGATTTTAATACTCCATGGTGGGGGAGATAATAACACAAAGCTGACGAACTCTTGGTTAGATCCACTACCGACATGTAACCATTTTTAAGGTAATCTCGCATAAATGAAGAGTAAGCGTTATACGAGTCAAGATTTTTAAGTAAACGAGTTTCCAAAAGTAAAAATCTTCGATGAGCCAAAGGGAAGGTATTTCCTAAATCAGGTTCAGAATTTTTGAACGGAAGAGTAACCATAAACCGACCTTCTCGAGTACGAGACACGGTTTCCCGATAAATTAGTTCGCACTGTGCGTCCTCGGAAGAATAGGGTAATTTAGAGGAAATCTCACCTACTTCCCAGAATTTATGTAAAGTCTCAGGTAGAGTGGCTTCATTAATATAAGTGCAATAAGTTTCTACCCTTTTAGTGGTCTCACGAGAACTATGAATTTTCCCCAGCAAAACCCACCCGAAAACGGTATTCAAAGCCGTGGGTTCGCCCTGTTTGCCAATTATCCGGCCTTCTTTAAGAACGTGAGCAAAAACTTCTGCTCCGATGAGCAAATCAATTGATTTATCAGCGTGGAAATTACCATCTGCCAATTCCAAATTATCTAAGTGTTTCCAATTTTGAGCATTGATGTTAAAAGTCGGTAAATCCTGACATAATTTTGAAATAACGATCGCGTCAAACGAAAAAATAGGTCCAGTAGCCTTATGGGGTTGGATAGCACATGCCGCGACACCCTTGGCAGAAATAGAGTGCATCTGATTTAATCCAAAAATCGCAGTAGTTAAGGATCGTTTAGTTAAACAAAGACGATGAGCACATTTTTCGTTAATAAAATTTGCCTGATTAGCAGAATCCAACAATACTCTAATAGCATGACTATTGCCCTTAGCGTCAAAAATATCTACGATAGCGGTTGCTAATAGAACAACAGTTTCAAGTCCCAAAGTGCTGGTTAAAGTAGTGGTAGCACTACTGGTCGATACACCAGACGGAGTAGCAGCTGGAAGTTCTGAAAACGAGGAGTCAACTGCTTCCACACTTGAATCAGTTGAGGTTCTTTTAACGTGAAGAAGAGACATCGCACTCCACAGTCCCCATACACCTTATTTTCGCCATTCGATACATAAAGCAAAGATTCCATGGCGAATATTCCGAGACCGAAAGGGGAAGTTTCAGAGAGCGAATATTCCAACGAGAAGAGCTTTTCTAGGGCGAATAGGAATATGCTCGAAATGAATTTGCTTCGGAGCGTCATTTAGTGGACGCCAGAACCGCACTTCCGCATTATTTTTGTTATGTAAAACTCAGTACACGCATTTTCGCAATAATTGGATGAACTATTTTATTCCAGCTCACATCCAATCGATTCATACGCCATAATAAAGCGAACCTATTACAAAGCAATCAAATTCCAGTAGTTTCCAATTTACCTACTTCTTTTATTAGATCTACACGTAAATTAACTACTCTTCCACGGTTTACTGCAAAAAAAAAGGTTTGGGATTAACTTGTTTAAAACTTTCTTGAATTTTTACTAAAAGTCGAGCCTATGCAACACAGGAAATCTGGGATAATTATTCCCACAACCGCCATTTACTGCCAGAAAATGTTCTTTTGTTCTCGATAATTGAATTTGTAGACGATTGTTAAATTTCACCATCTACTCGCTTTTATATTTCCCGAGCCCTACTTCTACAAGCGCTAATTTAAGTTCGGTCCATTTTATAAATATAATGCCGCCCTGATGTGTTTAATCTCGTTTGATGAATTATATTTATAAATGGAAATCTGCGCCCAATGAAGCCTACCGTCCGTGAGCATTTTCCACGTAATAAATCTAGTAGATTAATACCACAAAATTAAGAAAGTATACGCCCGCAATGTATTTTGAGTAAATCTCGACTAATTGATTAACTATTTTTATGATTTTTATATAACGCAGATGAGTATTTATTCGTTGTCGTACATGATTTCGCTTTTAGGCCTGGGAAAGTAAAGTCTTATGTGTCGCCTGGAATGTCGGCACTTAATGATGATGTATGTCTCAGTAAAACAATATCCCAACCCAACCCTTCTAAGCTAAAGACAAAATATTTCATGTCTCCAACTTCACTAATTAGGTAAATATCTAGTGTATTTCTGTGACATTGTTGTAGTAAAATTCCTCCCCTACTTTATCCCTTAGAGGTAAATTAGACATAATTATGTGCCGTATCTATCATTAAAAATGTGACAAAGCCATCCAACAGTTTATAACTAAATATGGAACCATTTAGTTTTCAGTTTTCTCTTCAGTTTACACCACCAACTTCTCTTTCCAACGTTCTACCCCAAAAAAAAAACGATTGCTTGATTCAAATAATAAAGGTCTCCATATATGAAAGTAGGAGATATCCAACAGTGTGGGTTGTTTTAAATAAAGAGCTAGTAGTTTTGGTATTCGGTACAAACTGTACAATTTAATATTGTTTTGCTTAGTAATTTATACATTACGTGGAATTTCAGGATAAAGCAACATATAATCTTTTATTCGACCTCTAAAATCATGGAACGCCCAAAATCGATAGCGGCCAATTTGGAATGAAAAAGGAATCGCTGACACCTCTACATATCAGTGTTTTAATTAACTCTCGCTTTGAAAGTGTTGAATGTTTTACTTTTTAAATTGCCTTTAGAGGAAGTAAATTGCGAACTTTTCACATCCATTCTGTTCCGTCCGGGTTCTTGATTAAAAAAAGTTTCTGTATTATAGGTTCTGAATAAAAGTTCGAGCATGCATGCTAAGTAATAATTAGTCGATAGCGTGCGCTACTAAACACCGGGGTCGATAAAACGATTAAACCGTATTTCTATACACTTGCCAACGAACTAAGGGGATGTTTCGACCGGTGACGTTTTGATTTTTAAATATCGTCACAATTTAAGGTACGTCTGCCGATGCTGTGCTTTAATACGTAACAGCTCCTGAATAATTCTCGGTTGCATGAAGTATTTCAGTTTCTGCTTATCAGACATTAATGCCTGACTACCCACTTGTGGGGTTTGGAAGATGTATTATGTAGAAGGTGAAAGTTACGTGTGTATTGTTATCTTTCTTCTTTATTCGGCTTTCAGTTTATGAAATTCATATCAGCATCGGTTGGCTACCCTTCTCATTAAATATAGAAACGCAATTTACAACAAATGTAAGCGTATCCAGCGTAAATGTATATCAGGGAGGAGTGAGCTTTGATTATGTGTATAGATGTCTACGTTTGCACAGTCATTAACGACTCTTTCGAGCACAATACGGCAACAAAGGAATTTTTTGCCTTTTATCTCATGCACTAATTGTCCATTATAATGTAATCGCGACACTTCAAAAAAATGCTTTTAATATGGAGCTATCTAAAATTTATGAAAATTAACGCTAATTTTAAACGCTGAAGAAAAATTCTGAGCATGTGTATTTATTATTTGTACGTGTAGTGAAGCAAAAACCGTATAAGGTGCAAGAAAAAGCGTAAATTAGATACAGTTTACCGTTGTTGTGTGTGCTTTCGTTTCAAACTTTATTTCCCAAGACCCTTATAGTACACGCTATAGGTTTCTGGTCCTCTTCTGGCTCTGACATCTATCCCATTGTAAACCTCTTTTTTACAATATAGTACATGAAGCTAATTAGTCCGATATTGGGACAACACTGAAACCCAGCTAAAATTTCTTCATTTCACATTCGATATTAACCCAAAGCATACTTCACATAATAATTAATATACTGCCCGGGTTGAAATTCCGTGAATTTCTTAATACTTTTTAATTAAGTCACTTGTAATATCCCGAGTTTTAACAGTGAACGTTTTAAAATACCACGTTTAGTATGAACACTCACAACTCGTACTCGTGAAGATCTGCAATTCTTCCGAAGGCGAAATATTGTTTTCTTTAATTACCACCATATCACCAATTTTAATGGAAATTTCATTTTTCTTGTTCCATTTATTACGCAATTGTAACTCTGTTAGAAGATATGCGTCTTTAATATTGGGCGATGTAAAGAAACAATTTGGATAAATTAATTTAAAAACCGTCCTATAATCCTCTAGTTTGAAATGGGGAGGTGGTCGAAATCGATTCAAAGCTTTGAGATTCAATATAAATGTGGAGGAACCGTCAGGTTTAGGAACTAAGAAAATTGGTGAAAGAAACTAACCAGGTTTTGGACCAGTCTCCTATTTGTAATAAAAGAGCAATAGCCTCCTCTAATTTAGATGGATCTTTTAACGTAAAACATGGTTTTGGTAAAAACAAGTTTGTACTGGTTTTTTATTAAATGGAAGCTTATAACCAGAAACCCAAGAGAGAACATACAGTC
>NW_022170663.1:6544968-6550451 GCF_008802855.1 Photinus pyralis
TTTCAAAATTTGGTTTTGCGCATGCGCAGTGCCAACTTTTTTATCTATGGAACTATTTAAGTGAAATTTGATACTTAGGCTCTTGGAACAAAGGAAAATCTAACATTAGTTTTAAAATTTAGGTTTGCGCATGCGCAGTTCCAACTTTCTTATTTAGAAAAGCATTGAAATGAAATTCTTCTCATAAACTGAAATTGAAGTAGCACGTCAAAAATGGATTGCCCATGTGCAACGCTATCTTTCATATTTGTGGCCGGATTTTTACGATTTTAACAGAAGTTGCATCTTACAAATGGGAAATGAATGCAAGTGGAAATGCGCTTTATGTAAATCGTTTACGATTACTTTTTAACTTGTTGAAATTGTCTGAAAAAATGCTTAGTATGTATTAGAGTACTCAAATAATAATCGTCGAAGAAAAATTTCTATGACTCAAGAACAAAATGGCACAAAATGAGCACAGACGCTTTTGGAAGAGATTCGATAATAGCAAATTAGCAATGAAATCGATATTTGATTGAATTTATAACTTTGCAAGGTGCAGACCAATTTGACTGAATAAATGTGGTACCAATGTCTCCTATAATAATCCTAAAAGCTGGAAACGATTGGAAACAAAAGAGCTTTTGTGCAAACATCGTTTTAATTCAATAATTACCTAAACAGATAGAAGGAAATTTTCATACTTCATACCAATCCTACATGTTAGTTTTATCTTAGGTTTCTCGTAACAAAGTATGTACCTACCTACCTACAGATGTACGTAACTGTTTCAAAGTACGATGAAGAAGGTATGAGGCAGTTATTGCCTCCCAAATCCAATAAATATGTCAAAATTACAACAAAATATAGTGCAAAAACATTCTGGTACTTTTGAATATAAGCACTTTAACCACTTTTAATTCCTCAGACAGTAAACACGTTACAAAAAAATATGTTGGATCGTGGGCGAAGATCAATTGTTTTTGCTCACAATAACGCAAAATTCTCAATTAGGGAACTGCCACACTTCAATAATAATGTTCATAATATTTAAACAGTCTCTTCACGTTTTATTTACGGAAAACACACCGTACGTGTCGTGTGGGTCTTTAAGTTACTTACCAAACTTGCTACAGATTATAATCGAATTTGACATAACAGCTTGCGGTCCGAAATTTCGGTGTATATCAAATTACAAGTAAATTTTAATAATTGCAGTTGTACGTTCATAAAATGAGTAGTTTATTGTTTAAAATACGAGTAACATCGAACAGTACCTAAATAAACATGCCATAAGTTTAAATTTACCAACCCACGTACGCTCATCGGGTATTTAAATTTGCATTTTTTGCATAAAATTAGTGAGACGCGTATATTCAAATTATGGTAACATTTTATGGACTTTTAGCATGAATAGGTTGTGATACCCATTTTTACATTATAAATTTCGGTATTAATTATTCATCGATGCGATATTGTAATATGAACTCTTGTAGATGCAGCCTATTAACGCCCACAAATGAAGACTAAAAATGAGGGTAACTTTCCTCGGTCTCATGTAACGTGATTAGTATGAATTAATTAAAGCTACATTTAGTATAACATGATACACTGTATATTAATTGATTCTTACGCAATGAGCGGCTCCTTTTACGTTAGTTTTGAATCTCTAGAAAATCGGTAACATGAATTTTGCCATCATTGTCAAACGCTATCCATTTATTAGACATTCACATTGGGATAAGGATCCGTATAACTTATAACGAGCCGAGGCACATAACAAAATATGACAAGAAGTGTTTAATATTTTTATGTAACTAAATAAGCTGAATGTTAATATGCAACCACCATGAATAAATGTATATAATTCATTATGTAAAAGGACGTTAATTATAGCAATAATGTGGTTAATGACATTCGCTGCCTGTCGCATATACCCAGTTGACACACGCTACAGAGAAAACAGTCGCTAAAGTAAAATACTGTGACATCCTCATTTACATTAGATAGACATAAACGTACACACGCAGCTGAAAATTATGAAGCTTACAGATACTTTACTCAAAATACGGACGCTTTAGTACGTGAGATGAGATTAGTTATAAATGAAATAAACAGTAGGTACCTGCCTCGAGTTGAAATGTGGTAGCCTCTTTAAATATTTAAGGACACGTGGCACTCGGTAGCTTGGAGCGTCTATCGCAGTAGTAGATCTCGGACCATATATGAAAAGTGGACTTTTAGTATGCAATTTGCATATAGTATTATCTTGATAAAAACTAAGGCTATATGTTTGACAAAATCCCTTCATCAGGTACTTATATTTAGTTATTTATTTATTATCCCTCTCTTGTTCTGGGCCCTCAACATGTATGCGCCAATCGTCATAAATGTAAAAAACAATTACAATGTGTTAGCGCAACAAGAATAATGATTGGTAATGTGCTGTAAAATGTTTGCTGCCCAACATGTAGAATTTATAATAATTGATGAACAAGCAAACGATATCAATTATAGTTGGGTGCGGCACCTACCTTAAGATTAGGAGATGTTGAAAAATGGGGCCCCAGTCATCATGAGAATTGAATTGTTTTTGAATTTCAAGGGCGTCAGCAAGCGAAGTGCTGCCTGCGAGAATATCGTCAATATAAATGTGATTCTTAATTATGTTGGATGCCAAAGGATAAGTTTCCGTTTCTCTCTCTGCCAATTCGTTTAGGGTTCTTATTGCAAGGTAAGGTGACGATGATATTCCGAATGACGGTTAGTAATGTATCGTTTAAGGATAGTCCCTTCGGGCTTTTTGCAGACGCATCACAAACAACGCGTAACTTTGTTGTTGTGTTTTCTGATTTTAATACTCCATGGTGGGGGAGATAATAACACAAAGCTGACGAACTCTTGGTTAGATCCACTACCGACATGTAACCATTTTTAAGGTAATCTCGCATAAATGAAGAGTAAGCGTTATACGAGTCAAGATTTTTAAGTAAACGAGTTTCCAAAAGTAAAAATCTTCGATGAGCCAAAGGGAAGGTATTTCCTAAATCAGGTTCAGAATTTTTGAACGGAAGAGTAACCATAAACCGACCTTCTCGAGTACGAGACACGGTTTCCCGATAAATTAGTTCGCACTGTGCGTCCTCGGAAGAATAGGGTAATTTAGAGGAAATCTCACCTACTTCCCAGAATTTATGTAAAGTCTCAGGTAGAGTGGCTTCATTAATATAAGTGCAATAAGTTTCTACCCTTTTAGTGGTCTCACGAGAACTATGAATTTTCCCCAGCAAAACCCACCCGAAAACGGTATTCAAAGCCGTGGGTTCGCCCTGTTTGCCAATTATCCGGCCTTCTTTAAGAACGTGAGCAAAAACTTCTGCTCCGATGAGCAAATCAATTGATTTATCAGCGTGGAAATTACCATCTGCCAATTCCAAATTATCTAAGTGTTTCCAATTTTGAGCATTGATGTTAAAAGTCGGTAAATCCTGACATAATTTTGAAATAACGATCGCGTCAAACGAAAAAATAGGTCCAGTAGCCTTATGGGGTTGGATAGCACATGCCGCGACACCCTTGGCAGAAATAGAGTGCATCTGATTTAATCCAAAAATCGCAGTAGTTAAGGATCGTTTAGTTAAACAAAGACGATGAGCACATTTTTCGTTAATAAAATTTGCCTGATTAGCAGAATCCAACAATACTCTAATAGCATGACTATTGCCCTTAGCGTCAAAAATATCTACGATAGCGGTTGCTAATAGAACAACAGTTTCAAGTCCCAAAGTGCTGGTTAAAGTAGTGGTAGCACTACTGGTCGATACACCAGACGGAGTAGCAGCTGGAAGTTCTGAAAACGAGGAGTCAACTGCTTCCACACTTGAATCAGTTGAGGTTCTTTTAACGTGAAGAAGAGACATCGCACTCCACAGTCCCCATACACCTTATTTTCGCCATTCGATACATAAAGCAAAGATTCCATGGCGAATATTCCGAGACCGAAAGGGGAAGTTTCAGAGAGCGAATATTCCAACGAGAAGAGCTTTTCTAGGGCGAATAGGAATATGCTCGAAATGAATTTGCTTCGGAGCGTCATTTAGTGGACGCCAGAACCGCACTTCCGCATTATTTTTGTTATGTAAAACTCAGTACACGCATTTTCGCAATAATTGGATGAACTATTTTATTCCAGCTCACATCCAATCGATTCATACGCCATAATAAAGCGAACCTATTACAAAGCAATCAAATTCCAGTAGTTTCCAATTTACCTACTTCTTTTATTAGATCTACACGTAAATTAACTACTCTTCCACGGTTTACTGCAAAAAAAAGGTTTGGGATTAACTTGTTTAAAACTTTCTTGAATTTTTACTAAAAGTCGAGCCTATGCAACACAGGAAATCTGGGATAATTATTCCCACAACCGCCATTTACTGCCAGAAAATGTTCTTTTGTTCTCGATAATTGAATTTGTAGACGATTGTTAAATTTCACCATCTACTCGCTTTTATATTTCCCGAGCCCTACTTCTACAAGCGCTAATTTAAGTTCGGTCCATTTTATAAATATAATGCCGCCCTGATGTGTTTAATCTCGTTTGATGATTATATTTATAAATGGAAATCTGCGCCCAATGAAGCCTACCGTCCGTGAGCATTTTCCACGTAATAAATCTAGTAGATTAATACCACAAAATTAAGAAAGTATACGCCCGCAATGTATTTTGAGTAAATCTCGACTAATTGATTAACTATTTTTATGATTTTTATATAACGCAGATGAGTATTTATTCGTTGTCGTACATGATTTCGCTTTTAGGCCTGGGAAAGTAAAGTCTTATGTGTCGCCTGGAATGTCGGCACTTAATGATGATGTATGTCTCAGTAAAACAATATCCCAACCCAACCCTTCTAAGCTAAAGACAAAATATTTCATGTCTCCAACTTCACTAATTAGGTAAATATCTAGTGTATTTCTGTGACATTGTTGTAGTAAAATTCCTCCCCTACTTTATCCCTTAGAGGTAAATTAGACATAATTATGTGCCGTATCTATCATTAAAAATGTGACAAAGCCATCCAACAGTTTATAACTAAATATGGAACCATTTAGTTTTCAGTTTTCTCTTCAGTTTACACCACCAACTTCTCTTTCCAACGTTCTACCCCAAAAAAAAAACGATTGCTTGATTCAAATAATAAAGGTCTCCATATATGAAAGTAGGAGATATCCAACAGTGTGGGTTGTTTTAAATAAAGAGCTAGTAGTTTTGGTATTCGGTACAAACTGTACAATTTAATATTGTTTTGCTTAGTAATTTATACATTACGTGGAATTTCAGGATAAAGCAACATATAATCTTTTATTCGACCTCTAAAATCATGGAACGCCCAAAATCGATAGCGGCCAATTTGGAATGAAAAAGGAATCGCTGACACCTCTACATATCAGTGTTTTAATTAACTTTCGCTTTGAAAGTGTTGAATGTTTTACTTTTT
>NW_022170663.1:6550551-6641148 GCF_008802855.1 Photinus pyralis
TGAAGGCAAAACCGTTTCATCTTTTCTATCAGAACGTCATTTTTTGAGCAGATTTAACGATCATAAGAATTTGTGCGAAAGTTCACAAATGAGCAAGATATTGGAAACGATGTTCCAATAATCTTTTAATCAAGTTCTATTACGAACTGCCGATATAACCGCATTAACTAAAATACCGATTTTTTTCGCATCCTCGAATAAACTTATCACCGACTTTAGATTCAGTGGAAATTGAGTATTGGAAAAACACGATTTTATTATTACTTATAAAAAGATGAGATGAATAATTCCCATCTTGATTTACTTTTATTGTTTTCAGAGTTACAAACTGGTACGCGAACGAAAAAGGGTAGCATGGATCCTTCTACTACTGGCATTAGTATTCGCTTTTTGCTGGCTGCCTTATAACACCATAAACCTACTGATTGACACAAGAAACGTAAAATCACTTGACGTAATAGACAAAATGTCGACGATGAAGCCCTACATGCTGCTTTTAGGACATGCCAACTCAGCCCTTAATCCTGTCATATACTGCGTTATGTCTCGGAATTTTCGTAGATCCGTAAAGGAACTTATCTTCTTTACCAGAGTGAGCTTTGTGTCGCGTAGAAGTAATCGTATGCAGGTAAGATGATTATTTTAATTTTTCGCTTTATAATTTTAAATTATACTTCCAATTTTTCTACAACGCTGTACGGCGAGCTTTTAACAAGATGTCTCCGAAGTTAAATTATAGCGTCTTGGGTAGTTTAAATTGTAAATGGGCAATTAAATTCAAATGACGTTATGAGTTTAGCTCGTTTTTGTCCATTGCTCCAAACTAAATTAGAAACCAATTTTGTATCTAAATTCAACTTCGTTATGATAGTGAGTACTATACGAGGAACTAATAAGATTAAGTGCATTTATGGCCGAAGTTGATGATTCAACATTTAATTTGTCCTAAGTGTTGCTTCGACGATTTCCAGAACTTGCTATTGGTACAGTAATGAATACTTTACAAATATACTTTCGATGTAGCAATTAAATTATCGCGATACATTAAAAGCATTCTCAGTATACGCTATTTCAGAAAATAACGTTGTTAATTCATTATAAAGTATCATTTTGACAGTTGTATTGTTTACAATTTCCTCTTTTTAGCGCATTTTTGCAAAAATTTTTTTTTGTAAAAAGTAGCTTTTAATCTCACTTTGGCTGGCTGGCTGGCTGGCTGGCTGGTCGGCTGGCTGGCTGGCTGGCTGGCTGGCAATAAATGCGCGCCCGTAGAAAAACGCTTGTAAAAAGACAAGGAGTGTACATGTAACTATCGGGGCCGTGTAATTAAGAACGTTAGGGATGGGGCTACAAGATTTGGAGTCGACGAAATCTGGACGCCATCCCCGAGCGTATTATACTAACCTGGATATTTTTCAGTTTTTATCTATCTTCTTCTACAGTTTTTCTCCGATTGTTTTCAAATTGGTGTCGTCGGGAAGATCTTGTCAACGCGCACAACTCCTGCGTTGCGGAATTTTGTTTTTTTTTCCTAGGGGCGAAATAAACCACCTTTTGCGCGGCGCGCTTCGAGGGGTAGTCGACTTTGGGCGCCCAAAAGCTTCTTACAGCGCGAATCGCGGTCTCTCTTTCTCGTGTCACTAATAGAAGGTCGAGCTATGTGAAGTACCCAAAAGTTGAATACGATTTTATGCCGGGATTTTAGCGAAATCTACCAAAATGTGAATTACGAATGAACGGGACATCGGAACTGTGTATCGGCAAAGGGAATGTGGTAACCCCAGACGAGATCTTACTGATGGTGGAGTCGAAACTTTAAATCCGAATTGTTGCGGGTGATCAGAAGTGGGTGTCGACAAAGGGAATATGGTAACCCCCAAAGGATTTTACTGATGGTGGAGTCAAAACTTCAAACGCGAATTGCAAGTGCACGGTAAGTGAGAAAATGGTACCGACAAAGTGAACGTGGTAGCTTTCGGCAAGATCTTATTGATGGTGGCGTCAATATTGGCTAATAAAACACTGATCTGCCACACAAAAATGCGCTGAAGTCCCTTCGATCTCACACGAGGACTTTGATAATTTTTTTTAAATAATTTTGCAGTCAAATTACCTTATTTATCTGAATTGTTTAAATTTTTTATAAAATTTTTATAGAAATTATTTATATCGTTATCTGCAAAACAAATCTTTCAACGAGCACTACTAAATATGTAAAAAGCGATTCAACGATATACAAATATCTGTTCACTTATTATGAAATGTTACTCTGTACAATTTAATCCTCAAATATTAATTTTGAGTCTGTCCTTCTTTGTAGATGGTTATAACCTAATGGAATTATTTCCGTAACTTTGTGTATCCGTTAATGATGATGTAATTTATTTCAATTATGCAGATCGTTACGTGAATGTCCATGAATAAATATCATACTCAATTTCTGGAGCTTCCGTAAGCTTAGAGAGCGATCAACGTCTTCAAGCCTCTTAAAATTAGTAAATCAATGCAATGCAATAATTGGCAGGTTAGCGAAAAAATCAGATTTTGTGCAACTATTCTAAATAAGCAACATTTATATTATATTTGTTGCCACTCTGCCACAAAATTCTTTAGATGGATTTGCAAGCCGCTTTTGCAGCTCATTTTTAACGGTCTTATTTGATCGAAAATGTTTCCGCGTGGAGACGCCACGTCCCTGACGTTTTGTTCGAATGGCAGGCCTTACTATGTGAGCATATGTTGATATTCGAGATAAATATACTCCTGCGAGTCTCAGAATACTGTAGGGATGACTTCACCCGAAGATAGACAAGTCTTGAATTTTTTTTCAATGGGTGTGCTTGGTATGCTAGTAGATAAATCTGCCACTGGCAAGCCATGCTCTTTTACAAGTTTTGGATATGAACGCTTTTGAGGATGACTTTGCTGAAGGCCGTATTTAATGTACTTTTGGTAAACCCAAGGTACAGAATTATATCATACTAAAGCTACAGCGCATCTCAATGTGGGTATGAAATCGAGTAAATTTTCCTTTGAATTTTTCTTTTTTCACTACGAGTTGATTCTCTTGTTGTGCTTGTTTCCATTCTTCCTAGATGGCTATGACTGCTCCCAGTAGTGTTGCTGTTTCTACGAAATGCTTTTTATTTTAATCTCTTGACTCTAATGGCGTATGGCACCCATTTCAAATGTGGTGATTTTCCCCTGGCCGCCCTCTATTACTTTATTTACTATATTTTTAAAGTAATAACAGGGTGGCCACCACATTGAAATGGGTGTCACGCGCTTAATATTTAGAGTTAAGAGATTAAAATAAAAAGAATTTTGTAAAAAACGTGGAAGTTTTTTATTTTTATTTTTTCTTGCAGAAAAGTTGACATTCATAAATAGCAAATTGTTTTCTAGGAATTGTAACTGTATAAAATTGTTCTCTTATTTTTATTTGTTATAAAGTTGCTTTGTTAGCCCAAATGTGACAGTGACAGTTCGAGTTAATTTATAATTTGTATTGTATTTTAGACAAAAATTGTTTAGAATTAAATTAAGTAAAGTTGAGTGTATATGTGCGGTATCTAAGGTTACTCTATTGGCCGTTAAAGTTGCTAGCTGTTCTTTCCTGGCGCTGAATCTCTCTTCATATTTGTCAGTAGCCTTGCTTTGCAGACTTCATTTTGGTTGTCGCCCAGCTCGTTGATTTTCTTCATTTTTTGGCGGTCTGAAATATATTTTTTTCTTACCTCCTATTATTTATTGCTGTTATGTCTGTTGCTATAGGGGTCGTAAATCCAGATAACTTTTATTTTTTAATTTGCGATCCCCATTTCCACTTGTACTTTGGTCGCAGCTTGTGCTTCTTCACTAACTTCAATTTTTATTTGAGATGCATCTTTCCATTCGTAATTGGGTCGCAGCTTCTTAGCTCGTAGCCGTATCATCTTCTAAATCATTTCATTGAACTTTTTTCCCTTTCCTTTCTTTTTTCTACGGTGTTATAAGGGGCGTGAATCCCTACTCTTCTTATTCGCGACGTACCTTTCCATTCGTACTCTGACTCGCACCATTTGCTGCCGGCCTTCACGATCTTCAGTGGTTGTCTCCGTTGTTGGCTCGAAGGACCTCGTTACGAAAAATAGTGCTTTTCCCTACTGGTTGCACAAATACTTTTGAGTGAATTTGAACGTGCGAGTATCGGCTCCGTAAAACTTGATAATTTTGACGGGAAGTAGCTATCATTTTTTCTTCAATTGTACTGGTCAGTGTGTAGTTTGAGGTGCTCTACTGTTGCATGTAAAAACTGTTATGTGGAATGCCAAAAAACTGGATTTTTGTGTTCACATGTAGCGATACGTGTAAGTCAAGGTTGTTTTCGTACTTTTGCGTGTTATTATGCGATTAGGGACACGTTATGAATAAATAGAATATACTATCTATTGGTGTAGCTGTATCGATCTTTTAATTACAATACTGCAATCATGGATCGTGACGATTTAATACACGAACAACGTTTCCCTGTATAACGAACTGCAATGTTTCAAAAGATGTGATATCAATGACCCGAATGGCAAGGTACTAGCTGATGATAGGACACCACCCCTGGCTGGGAAGTTGCAGACTGGGCAAAATCATCCACCGCCGGTTAAGAAACAAAATATTTTGATCCTAGCTGATAGCCAAGGAAGAAATACTGCTGTAAAATTCCGGGATTTATTACCATCCAATAAATATTCTGTTTTATGTATCTTCAAACCTAATGCCTGTTTTGATGCAGTAATATTTAACTCGAGTGGGTTGTACGCGGGTTTTGATAAGAAAGACTACGTTATAATTTTTGCGGGTGCCAATAATGCTGCTAAACACAGACCACTGAACAATGATACTCTCGAAAAAACGTTTTCTTCCTTAGTTCACACTAATTGTATTTGTGTAAACGTGCCGTACTGTAATGACAATAAGAAATATAATAATTGTGCATACAACATTAATTACCAATTACTACGATGTTGTAATAATTTAGATCATGTCCTCTATATAGATGTTAATGATATGTTAGGTTTAAGTCGTAAATATCATCGAGGAATTCATTTAAGTGATAAAGGTAAATCTTTCTTAGTTCAGTACATTGCAAAGAACTTCATTCTCTGCAAAACCCTTAACTATCGGTTTGCTAAATCGAATTTAATTTATATTACTCCCGATAATAATGTCGACTATTTTTTTGCGTTGGATCGCCCCATAACACCAGCAAAGTAAATGTTAATCATACTAATATAAATCATTCACTAGTTAGTAATAAGGTAAAAAAATTGTTTAATGTTTTCCATATAAATGTACAAGGGTTAACCAACAAACTAGATGAATTATCAATTTTTGCAAATGAGAAGGAATATGATATTCTGTGCATCAGTGAACATTGGTTCTTACTTGATACTATATCAACCGCACCTCTTTACAATTATCAACTAATATCATATTTTTCCAGAAAAACACACGATCATGGTGGGGTTTGCATGTACTCTAAGATAGGTGTTCCATGTAAGAATATTGATCTATCAAACAACTGTGAGGAAATCCATGCTGAATTTTGTGGACTGGAGGTAACTGGTAAAAGTTTTCTGTTGATTACGCTATACCGATCAAGTGCAGGAAATTTTAATAGGTTTTTAACCTTATTTGATCAACTTTTAAATGATTTTTGTGTAAAGTACTCCAAAATTTGTGTTTTTGGGGATTTTAATGTACATTTTGATGGTAACTCAAATGCCTTGCAGGAATTAAATAGTATTATCAATAGCTTCGGTCTTATTACCACAATCCAAGATTACACTCGAATTACGAATCACAGCAAAAGCTGCATTGACAATATTCTTACCAACATTGATCCAAAAGATATAGAAACTGGGGTAATCGATCCATGCCTGTCTGATCATTTTGGACAATTCATTAAATGTAGTATAACTACTAATGCAGTAAATCAGGGGAGTAAAGCTGGAAGAATCACTTCAAGGGGAATAATTGACCTCAAAACATTTTTAACCAACACCTATGGATCGACCTTTTACGATTGCGATAACGTAAATTTCCTTACAAACTTTTTAATTAACTCATTGTCAAACACAATCCGCAAAAACTCTCCTATAGGGAAACTTATAAATAACTCACAACCAATTAAATGGTTTGACTCCAAACTGAAAAAGATGCGTAAAACTGTATCAATTCTAAAGGATGTTAGCAATTGCAATCCAAAAAATGATGCGTATCGTCAAATATTTATAAGCGCTCGTCAGGCGTATAGGAAAGCAATCGTTTCTACTAAACAAAAGGCTTACAGAGATTATATTAAGAATTCTACCAATAAACAGAAAGATATTTGGAAATTAATTAACTACGAGAGAGGCCTAAGCAGTTCCACGAAATCGGCTCCAGTTATAGCACTTGACACTCTTAATACGTTTTTTCTAAATTCTGCGGTTGAAATTATAAAGACCATACCAAATGTCAATTCACATACTTTTTTGCACTGCATTCCTCCAAATAGAACATCGTTTTTCCTCCAACCTATTGTAGAGCAAGATGTAATGGAAGCAATTAATAAAATGAAAAAGTCGAGTAGTTTAGATATATATGATTTTAACAGTATCATTGTTAAAGAAATTAGCTTGGAAATATTAAAACCTTTAACCCATATTTTCAATGCTTGTCTAAGGCAAGGTGTATTTCCGGACTGTTTAAAGCACGCAAGGGTAGTGCCTTTACATAAAAAGGGAAGCACAAGTGACCCGGGAAATTATCGCCCTATATCAATTGTACCAGTGGTAGGAAAAGTTTTTGAAATAATTTTGAAAGATAGGTTATCTAAGTTTTTAGAGGCACAAGGTGTCTTAAACTGCAACCAATATGGTTCTAGAGAGACTCGGTCGACCATACATGCCGTTTCAAAAGTTGTCGAATATGTGGTCGAAGGGCTCGAGAAAGGCGAGCATGTAGGCATCACGATGTGTGATTTAAGTAAAGCATTCGATTGCGTATCGCATAATATATTGATTGATAAACTCGAAAAATACGGAGTCAGAGGTGTGCCCTTAAAATTAATAGAATCTTATCTGAGCGATAGAAAACAATGTGTTAGCATTGGCGGTAGTGCATCAGCTATTGGAACAGTCACTCATGGTGTACCGCAAGGGTCGGTTTTGGGACCACTGCTGTTCGTGATATACATTAACGACTTTCCAAACTTCCTTAAACCAAACAACAGCGTTTTATATGCAGATGATACCACTTTGGTCTCAAATGCTATTGACTGTACAGTTCTAGATAAAAATATGGCGTCTCTAAGACTTAGGGCTGAAAGTTGGTTTATAGCTAATAAGCTAAAACTAAATAGTAGTAAAACAAATGAACTATATTTTTCGTGTCAGAATGCACCTAGCTTAACATCAAGTTTATTAGGAATCACACTTGACAATAATTTAAATTGGAAAGGCCATATTGACCGCTTAGTCGGAAAACTGTCGTCTGTTCTTTTTGTTATTAGACGACTTAGAGTATTAGTAGATAATCTCACGCTAATAATAACTTATAAATCACTGTTCCAATCTCATCTTTTATATGGTGTAAGTTTATGGGGAAATGCAACTACGACTACGACAATTAGGATTTTTAGATTGCAGAAGAAAGCAATACGCCTAATGAAATTTGCCAATCCATTCGATCATTGTAAGCCCCTATTTATAGAACTGCAGCTCTTGACATTGCCATCTATGTACATTCTGGAAGTATTAGTTAATATTCATAAAAAATCATGCTTGATGACAACGAATAGTCAATTTCACAATTACAATACCAGATCTAAAAATCAACTCCGTACCACAAGGTTCAGGCTAAACAAATCAATAAAAAACTCTCTTAATGTTAAACTATATAATCCTTTGCCGGACAAAATAAAAAGGTATAGTGTAAAAGAATTTAAAAGCGTACTTAGGAAATATTTCTTAAGTAAAGCATTCTATTCCGTCGAAGAGTACTTGTCAACCATCAGGGCGGACGTGTTCTGGTTTTAGCTTCCGTTTTTTTTTACCTATTTGTTTGTTTTTAAAAATTTGCTTGCTGTTCTTTACATAATTTATTTTTTATGTTTTAGTGTCTGCATTTATTATTATATTATTTATATATATTGTGTATATTTCGACGTGTCGAAACACTCTTGTGAAATCCGACGAATAAATATTATTATTATTATTATTATTATAAATATTTATTAATTTGTTTTCGGCAACATGTAAAAAAAAAGTTAAAGTAAATCGAACCACGGAAGGAAGTTTGTTTACAAACATTTATGGAGAGTAGATTGAATGTTGGGTTAATTGAAAATGCGTACATGCCTTTTGTTTTTAAAAAAATATTTTGCTGCATTGAACATCTACAATAAAGGCATAAAGGCTAGCTATTCTCCTTAGATATACGCAATTTTCGAGGGTTAAGTTTAACTGTCCATTATTGAAACAAAGCGAATGAGCTTTCCCGAGTAAATATAAAAGATGCCCAACGAATTGATTGATGTTATTTAGGCTGCCAATTAATTTAAAACATTAATCAGCAGTCACGCTATTGAATCATAAATCTGTATTCGAGTATAAAGAATATTCCCCAAATTCCGCTTAATACTTTTTCTTAAAGAAGGAGTATGTACAATATCTACAAACTCCTTGGCAATTAAACCAATTTCCTCTATTATTCTACCGCATTAACGAAATTTGACGTAGGGTATGTTTGGGGTCCTGGATTAGGTTGCATCATTCCTCCAAATTTGGTGGTTAACTGTATCTTTATTGTCCCGTTTATGTGCACTGAAATGATCTCCATTTCGCTCGATATCACTCCCCTCACGTTTTATTGCTGCAGGTGGGCAATTCGTTACGAAATTACTACTACGGTTCCTTTAACATGAGAAAAAGTTGTGTCACTATGTTCATCGTCCTTAAGTTTGCGAAGCCAATTCACCTTGAGTGTCGCTTTATTTTTGGCACGCACGAAGCAGTCGCAACATTAATTGGAAAAGATCCGTACTTTCTCAGAGCTTTGAAAGGAGATTTTTCGAACTTACTACCTATAACAGTATAAAGAAAGTTAGTAATTGAAGTGTGCGTTGTATAACTTTGTTTTAGAAGGAATAAGGGCGCAAAATTGCTCTCTACTCTTAAGCCGAACTTCTCAAAGTGTTTAATATGGCCATAGGTAATCGGCAGTGACAAACGGCATCAGAATACGTACTAGCAATTTCACCTTTTGTGAAGCGTGAATTGAATAAGGAAGGTCGTTTTGGGTAATACGTATACGTATTATTAAGGGGTAATACGTGCCTAATTTGGGAAGGTCGTCCTTGTGTTATTTCATTCAAAGCAATTACAAGCGAACTATTCTCACTGGACTTGCCCACCCTTAAAGTTTAATCATAGAAGTATTTTTTTGGGTATAGGGGAACCTTCTCATTCGTGCAGATTTCAATATTCACATATTCCCGTGTCTGTAACTAACCTGGTTCTCCTTTTTTATTGGTGTTGTTAAACAGAAGAGTTTTTTTTTTCGTGAAAATAGCACACATCCTCTAAAAATTCCCGACATACCCGCTTGACCATAGGAGTGCGGAATTTCGCAACTAAAGATATTTCAATACTAAAATATTTAAATCCGAGTGTTAATGATTTTAATAAAAATTATAACGGAAGTATAAAATCGTATAAGAAGCTGGTCATAACTGCGATAACGCGTGTACGGCCCCCGTCCCTCGATGTCTTTTTGCATATATATATATTGTTGTGAGACCTAACCTTCACTTCTGGGAATCCCACGAATTACCTCTAGCTAGCTCAGTTGTAATTAAAATGAAAACAAAATTTTTTATCCGCATCTCAAGGTCCAGCTGGATTCTGCCACCCTACAGCATTCCAACAATGACATAAATAGGTGGCTTAACCAAATCCTTAAATTCCAATATGAAACTTTACCCCCAGATTTAAAAAAACTTGAAACAAAGTAAGAGACGCCGACAATTACCTCTCCTTGACTCTAATAAACAAAACCTGGATTGCAATGACTGGTTTAATTTCAAACAAAAAATTGCGTAAATTTCTGTTTTACAAATTGTTACAATTTTAAACAGATAAATGACACACAAAAAAAAACAAATTACTCAAACATTACAAAAAAAAAACATGACAAAACAAAACACTAACTACTACTTACTTTTAAAATTAGTCCGAATAACGTATTCCGATAAAAAGAGGTATCCGTAACAAACACGTAAACCAACCACTCAAACACCGACGTCTTCTCTCTTCGGGTACCCACAAATTCAAAACTTCCGTGTTTCCGCAAAATAAAAAAAAAAACAGGACGACGACAAACTTCTTAAACTTCTCAAAAATTCTTCTTAAAACGGCAGACACAAAATTCTAATTAAACCTGGATCCACTACGCAAGAAACTTCCACAAAATTCAAAAAATAACGTAACCGAAGAAGCGCCGGTTGGCTTTGTAACGACCAAAAAGCCCCGCTCTCTTCCAAAATTTTCTATTTAAACCAAAAGCCCTTCTCCTTTCTTCAACATCCCGTCCGCCAATCACGCGAAGCGTCGATTTTTCAACTTCTTGCTAAACGGCACGTACGCCCGGCAATTCTGCGAAGAACCTTATCTCTACTTCGCGCTATACCTCGTTAACGGCAAATAAAAATTTAAAAAGAAATTTACATCGAAAAAAAATTCTAGGAATAAAATAAAAACAGAACACTTCTAAGAAATTGAACCAAAACTATAACATGAAATTTACGCAATCCTGTGTCTCAAATTATTAATAACCCCCCCGGTTAATTAATTGAACTAAACAAAATTGTCACATCCAGACGCTCTATAATTTCTTTCAAGTTACAACTAAAACAAAATAACACAACATTTTCCCCCTTTAAATTGAACACAAAAACACAAAATTACAATCCTCCCCTGACTATGAAAACAAAACAAAATATTGGAATTACAGGGTTTTTTTTTTCAATTTACCAATTAACTTTAAAAAACTTCGGGACCTGCTTTAGGTATTCGGACACGATCGCCTAACACAGCTCCCTAGTCATTACTGAAACCCCGCACGGTGACGTCACCAGCTGAGCCTGAGAAATTTCATCAACCTAGTATAAAAATTTAAGAACTACCACTAATTTACTGTAACTCTACAACCCTTAGCTAACTATTCAAATGCCGGATAGATCGAACCATCTTCGGCGTTGTTTCAACCTAGGTCCGACCTATTCCAGCAGTTAACCTAACCTAACATCCCTAATCTAATCTTAAATAAAAAAAAATCAAACTTTAAATTTTACAACTTACTCATAGTCTCCATAATTATCATCGTATTTGTACAGCATACTTAAATGAAATTTACCCCTAATCCTATCTGAATCCCTAACTCGTAACTCATAACTATCCCCAAATCTCCTGTTTATAACATATGGCCCTTCATAAGGTAAAAGTAATTTCGCACTTATCTGCTTAGGGCCGTCAGCTACCCTTAATTTTTTTAACACAACCATATCACCCTCCCTAAATATAACTCTGTTTTTAATTTTATTATTTTCTTTAATTACATAACGTTCCTGTTTCCTCCTAACCTTCTCCCTAACTTTAATTAATTCCTGTTTTAATCTCTCCTCCCCCTCATCTATTTTTACCCATGGTCTTTCTGGAAAAATCCCAAACATTACATACGCCGGAGGTTTTTCGGTGACTGTAGAAGGGACCTCATTTATAAAACTTTCCACTTGTTTTGCATACCGCCCCCAATTTGTATGTGATTCTTTATACAATTTAATTCTCAGATATTTTATAACCTCCTGAATATAACGTTCCGAAGGATTTCCTTGCGGATGTCTAATAGAGCACAAACCTAATTCTATTTCCCTATCTCTCAAAGCTAATTTAAATCTGTCATTATTAAAATAAGTTGCATTATCTGCAATTATTTTCTTAGGGCGTCCTACCTCCTCAATAAATTTATCCAACATCTGCACAGTTTTATCAGTTGTACACACAGGTACCAAATACAATTTTGTGAAGCGAGAAAATAGATCAATTATTACCAAGATGTGCTTATTTTTACCACTTTTCACTAAATTACTTAAATAATCAATGGCTATAATTTGCAAAGGTTCATTAGTTCTAATAGATTTAACTTCATTTTGGTTTTTAAAATTTTTATACTTGCCCAAACTACACAAATGCCATTTATTTACCATGGCCTTCATCACCCCTAAGTCTCTTTTACAATAAAAATTTTCTCTCATTAACAACCACCCTCTTCTAATCCCAATATGCCCGTATTTTAAATGAAAATACCGTCCCATTTCCTCACATAAATTCCTATCAATCACATATAACTCTTCTCCCCCAATTACTTTTATTAATAGCTCATCTTCTATTTTATACCCTCGATACCGCTGTTTTTCCCCAATTTTCTGCCTTAGGTTTTGCAATTCTTCCGCCTCCTGACTTTCTCTTATCCTCTCCACTGAAAATAAACCTGTATTCTCTGCCATATGATTGACTAAAATTTTAAACTCTATTTCCATTTCCTTCTCAGTTATCCCTTTCCTTGATAGCACATCTGCAATTAAATTATTCTTCCCTTTTATGTACTTTATCTCAAAGGAAAACTCTTGCAAGATTAAGCTCCAACGATAAATCCTGTTATTTGCAAAACGAGTCGTCATTAAATGTGTTAAAGCCCTATGATCAGTTTCAATTGTAAATTTTCTTCCCAATAAATAAAATTTAAGTTTGGTTACGCAATAAATTATCGCCAACATTTCCTTCTCCGAAACAGAATAGTTCAACTCCGGTCCTCTCAGAATTCTAGAAATGAAACAAATGGGTACTTCTACACCCCCCTGTATTTGAGCTAAAACCCCCGCGACCGCGTTATCTGAAGCGTCCGTTCGTAAAATAAATTCTTCATGGAAATCTGGGTGATATAATTTAATCCCATTGATCAATTCTTCCTTCAGCTTTCCAAAAGCCTCCTCTCTTTCTTTTGTCCATTTAAATTTTACCCCTTTCTTCAACAATTCGACCAACGGTACTGAAATCTCGGAATACCTGGGTACGAATTTTCTGTAATAATTCAACAAACCTAAAAATCCTCTTAGTTTGCGTACATTTGTAGGTGGTGGAAACTTCTTAATTTCTTCTAAACGGCTATTTTCAATTTCAAGTCCTTGTTGATTAATTTCAAAACCTAAAAATTTAACCTTCTCTTTTACAAATTCGCATTTTTCTAGATGTAACTTCAACCCATTTTCATTTAACTTTTCTAAAATGGTGGTTACATGCTGCAAGTGTTCCTCTTCCGTATCGCTGAAAATGATGATGTCGTCCACATAATGTAAACAAAAGGTATCATATTGGTCCAAAATTTGTTGCATGGCCCGTACCAATGCTGCGCACGAGCTCGCCAACCCAAACGGCACCACCTTAAATTGAAACGTTGCTCCATCCACACTGAAACCTGTAAATTTCCTTGAATTTTCTTCTAAGGGTATCAACCAAAATGAATTTTGTAGATCTAACTTCGTAAAAATTTTGTTTTTCCCAATTTTTCCTAATAACGCCTCGATTTTCTGTGGAGATTCCAGTTGCGGTACAGTTCTCCTATTTAATTCCCGGGCGTCTAAACATAATCGCAATGTTCCATTTTTCTTTTTCACAATAACTAACGGGTTTATCACATTTGTACTTGCCCTCTCAATAATGCCATCTTCTATCATTTGTTTAAGAACTTCCCTTATTTCCTGCCGATAATGAAAAGGAACGGAATACGTTTGAATCTTCCCCAACCCTCGATCATCCACCTGAAGTGTATGCTGGTATCCTGCTGCCACTCGAATTTCCCTGTTAATTAAGTCTTTTTGTTGGTACAGTACTTCAGCAATTTTATCCTTCCATTCTTCTCGACAATTCAATCTCTCTTGAATTGTTTCTTTACTAATCTTCCGCTGCTCCACATGATTTATTTGCAAGCTTGCTTCTTGATTTTCTTTTTCTTTTTCATACTGCTCATTCATTTTCAAATTCGCTTTCCTTTTTCCAATCGTCACAGACCCCTCTTCAAAATTAATAATTCCTTTATGTTTTCTTAAAATATCCGCTCCGATTATGCAATCCATTTGCATCCCTGCTAAAACTAACATTTCATTTTCAATGTGCAAACCCTGTACTTCAAACCCTAAGATAAACTTTCTTTTTATTAAGGCGAAACTTTTCTGATTTGCCGTAGTTACCCTCATCCCCTTTATCATTACCGTGAACTTCTCTAATCTTCCTAGATTTTCTTTAATAAATTTTTCCGAGATTAACGAGATTTCAGCGCCGGTATCAATCATTGCGACCGCTGTTTTTCCTAAAATGTCAATGTCCAATTGCGGTAAAATGGTTAAAAAGGTTTCCTCCATATTATTTTCCGTACTACCGTCTTCAACTTTAATAAATTCTCTAGGATGGGAGTACACATAATTAACGATAGTACGGCTTCTTAAAAATCCTTCGGCGGTGCATGTACCTCGGCTGTAACCACCTGGATTTCGCCTTCATCCTTAACATTCTTATTTGTCTGTAAAATTTGGTTCACCTGCCTTTTTGCCTGTCCCTCCTTCTCCGTTATTCCCCGGTTCTCTCGGGATCCTCTCGCGAATTCCATCCGTCTTTCTTGCGCTCCCCGTTCCGGTTCTCGTCGATCCTCCCTCTGCTCTTTCCGGTATTCCTCCTCGTAAGTGTTCCTATTATTATAATCCCGGTTCTTCTCATACTTCCTGTTAAAATTCGAATTGTATTTGTTGAAATTGTTGTAATTGTAGTTGCTATTGAAATTCCTCTGTCCCAATTGTTGGTCCGCATATTCTCCGAACCGCCGATTTCCTCGATACTGATCCATGTATCCTTGTCTCGCATATTGGCGTCCTTGCTCCCGAATGACCGAATCGTAATTTGCGTCTTTTTCTTCATCCGCAGTATCGAATCTCTTCAATATTCGCAGAAATTCTTCGTATGTGTTGATATCGTCCTTAATTACCTTCTGAGATACATCCTCTTCATAATGTCTTGATAATCTCCTAATTAAAATGGACTCCGGCATCCCTGTTTGTAAATGCTTAAATTTCGCATAATTTTCCATTAGGTATTTCACTCGACTACCTAAATTCCTGTTATACTTTCCCAAATTTAATCGTTCAGCCGCTTTGTTCTGCTCCCATTGACCCCAATACTGCTTACAAAAATTCTTTTTAAATGTCTCGTAATCCGAAATTTTCTCTTCAATAGTGTCAAACCAAACTTGCGCTTCGTCCTTCAAGACACCTCTTATTAGATTTAACTCATCTACCTGGGTAAACTGCCTGCCGTATACCTGCCTATTGTTCATGATCGTCGCCTCTAGTAACTTCAAAAATAACATCGGGTGGACTTTTTCCCCGCCGTCAAATTTCTCAAGCCGTTCCCGATCCCCTTTTAAATTTGCAACATAATGTACTCCTCCTGGAATCGGCCTTTTTTCCATTTCTTCCCGAATTTCTTTCAATTCTTTCTCACTGTTTTCATGACGAACCTGGACGACTTTTTCTAATCTACAGAAACCCCTCTCCACTTTCTGGAATTCTTGCTGCGTATAACTTGCCTCCATTCGAACCTGGTTTTCCACATCAGTCACCCTCTCATTCATCCCCTCCTGACGCTGGTGGAGTACGCTAACCTTTTCCCGGATGTCTGATCTTAACTTGTTAATCTCTGCTGCATTGTCATCATTTTTCTTCTCCTGTACATGCATTTCTATCCTTATCTGGTCCATTTCCTGGTTTACTTCCCTCATATATCCACGTACTTCCTGTCTGATTTCCTCCTTTAATTCCGCTTTTAATTCCGCATTCTGCGCTTTCATTTCTTCGCCCAAATCCTTCTTCAACTCTCTTATCGCTTCTATAAACACCGCAAAATTCGCTGCCTGAATAGATGACACTCCCATCGTGGACACCTCTTCTTTCTTCTCATCATGTACATCAATTGAACCAGGTATTATCTCCTCGCTAACTTCTGCTGGGACATCGATTCCAGTATCCCCTGTTGTCGCCATCTCTTCTTAACAACTTTAAACGTTCTTCTTGAATCAAAACCCTACTAATTACTACCAAACCTGTACCTACCCCCCCTGTACCTAATCCTATAAGAAAACTTCAATTACTTCAAATGTTACCACCTATCCTACAATTTTTCTCAGTAACTGTCTGGGTACCACAATCAATTTTACCCGTACGACAGAACCCCTAATCTGAATTTTCCTACAAAAAAAAATTTACCTACTTTCGCGTTTCCCTGAAATTGCCTCACGTTTTTGGGCGCCAAATTATTGTTGTGAGACCTAACCTTAACTTCTGGAAATCCCACGATTTCCCTCTAGCTAGCTCAGTAGTAAAAAAAATGAAAACAAAATTTTTATCTGTATCTCAAGGTCCAGCTGGATTCTGCCACCCTACAGCATTCCAACAATGACATAAATCGGTGGCTTACCCAAATCCTTAAATTCCAATAAGAAACTTTACCCCCAGATTTAATCAACTTGAAACAAAATAAGAGACGCCGACAATTACCTCTCCTTGACTCTAATAAACAAAACCTGGATTGCAATGACTGGTTTAATTTCAAACAAAAAATTGCGTAAATTTCCGTTTTACAAATCTTTACAATTTTAAACAAATAAATGACACACACAAAAAAAAAACAAATTACTCAAACATTACAAAAAAAACACGACAAAACAAACCACTAAACTACTACTTACATTTAAAATTAGTCCGAAAAACGTAATCCGATAAACAGAGGTAAACCGTACACAAACACGTGAACCAACCACTCAAACACCGACGTCTTCTCTCTTCGGGTACCCACAAATTCAAAACTTCCGTGTTTCCGCAAAATAAAACAAACAGGACGACGACAAACTTCTTAAACTTCTCAATAATTCTTCTTAAAACGGCAGACACAAAATTCTAATTAAACCTGGATCCAACTACGCAGGAAAACTTCCACAAAATTCAAAAATAACGTAACCGAAGAAGCGCCGGTTGGCTTTGTAACGACCAAAAAGCCCCGCTCTCTTCAAAAATTTTCTATTTAAGCCAAAAGCCCTTCTCCTTTCTTCAACATCCCGTCCGCCAATCACGCGAAGCGTCGATTTTTCAACTTCTTGCTGAACGGCACGTACGCCCGGCAATTCTGCGAAGAACCTTATCTCTACTTCGCGCTATACCTCGTTAACGGCAAATAAAATTTAAAAAGAAATTTACATCGAAAAAAATTCTAGGAATAAAATAAAAACAGAACACTTCTAAGAAATTGAACCAAAACTATAACATGAAATTTACGCAATTCTGTGTCTCAAATTATTAATAACCCCCCCGGTTAATTAATTGAACTAAACAAAATTGTCACATCCAGACGCTCTATAATTTCTTTCAAGTTACAACTAAAACAAAATAACACAACAATATTCACTTCAAAGCTCTTGTTACTATACATTGCTAAATGAATAAACACTGGCATGTTAACACTGAAACTTTCGATCGAATGTAGGGAATCTACTACCTTAAAATCTACTATTCAGAGTGGATATGATAATAATAATAATAATAATAATAATAAACCCAAGCAACCTCTCAAATACAACCTCAAGAACAAAGAAACACCAAAATACAAAATACAACATGCCTACCGGTCCTACCCTAAAGTTACACGCCCTAGTTATTTGTTTCATTAGTACAAAAAATGTCAGTTTTCGGGACGAGGAAGATAGTTGCTGGACGACGCGTTAGCGGAGTCCAGCAACCTTCCGAGTCCCGAAAACGCATTTTTTGTACGAATAAAACATAAAATTTTTTCTCCAACCCCCTTTACTTCAAATTATATTCGAATTTAGATTCAGTCACAGTTTCACTACTAGTATAAGAACTTCTGCTTTCTTGTCCTCACGTGTCATGCCACTCTAGTTTTTAGGTTAACTTATAACCTATTCTTTCTTACTTCTTACTTCTCACCTCTCGCGACTTTGTAGGGAGCAAATCTTGAGGTAGCATCTTCTGCCGTTTCTATAATCTCTGGCGGAGTGCAATCCATGTCGCTATCAGTTTCAGTCATTTCTATTGTATATACAATTAATATTGTTATATTTTGTATTGAAATAAAAAACTTACCATACAGTTTTTTAATTAAAATTAATTGCAATTAACTTTTTCAAATTTTGAATTCAAAATGACAGATAATAGTGCAATGGGTCTGAAGTAGATGGCTTTACGCGCTACGGCGGGTTGTATACGTATTAAAATTCCGTTCACGGAATATGTAAATTACGTTACACATGGTTTAAATAAAAATAGCGAGCGTAAATTATTTTCAATACATGTACATACGCATAGGTAACATCATTATTTGCATTGAATGTGCAAAAAATATTTGATTTGTATGTATAGAAATATCTTACAACCTGCAATGTAAAACGATGTCAATGTGACATATCTCCGTGATTGTAATTTTTTAATTGGCCAACTTTCAAGGTCAATTTCTTTTTGGTACTAGGACCAAAAGTATCCACTGTTTGTACAGTTGCCATGGTGAAAGCGATTAATCCGCAAAACGTCAATTTTAGGTACCGAACACTGTCACAAAATAGCGTCTTATTCAGGTGGTTGGAGAAAAACTTAATTTTTGCAATATTTTTTATGTTTGAATTTGAGATTTTCATAATGTAATATATGTTTGTAACATGATAGATAGATAGATAGATAAACTTTATTCATATTTACCGTAAGGTGTTGAATAATCTTGCACAATAAACAACAATTATTACAATACAGATGTGCACACACACAAAAAATTTTTAAATATTACAATACAGGTGTACACATACAAACAATTTAAAATATGTATGGTTATTTAAAAGAATCAAAAAATTCACATATAGAATAAAAAACAAATTCCCTGAAGTATGCATTCAAATTTTTTTTAAAACCAGAAATGTTACTTGCCTTTAAGGTATTTGGCAGGCTATTGTATATTTTTATAGCTGTTACAATGAAAGAATTGTTAAAAATACTAGATTTTGAAACCGGGGTTCTAATAAACTTACCACGTCTTGTATTGTAATTGTGAACCTTGGCATTAGCAACAAACAGGTGAATGTTGTTGTGGACGAACACTGCACATTCAATAATATATAAATTGTATAAGGTCGCAATTTTTAATTCCTTGAAATGAGACCGGCATGACTCCCGCGGACCTATGCCAACCAATATGCGGATGGCTCTTTTCTGCAGCTTAAAGATATTGCTCATAAGGTTTGAGTTTCCCCAAAATAGTATACCGAATCGTAAATGAGATTCAAAGTATGTAAAATATACACTCCTTAATGTATCATAGTGACATAAGCGTCTTAGATGACGGAGAGAGAATAACGCTTTATTCAGTTTTAAAATTAATGATGAACTATGCTGGCGCCATTTCATTTTATTATCAAATTCAAGGCCCAGAATTTTACATGTGTGAACAAAACTAAGTTTAACATTACCAAAATTAAAATTATCAAACTGCGTAATATCTTTCCCGAATACAATGATGTTGGTTTTATCGACATTTAATTGCAATTGATTATTTGAGAACCAACGATGTGCTTGAGATAATATATGTATCAGATTATTTGAAAGTTGTGACTGTGACGTGCCAGTGACTACAAAGCTAGTGTCGTCGGCATACATAGATACCCCGCAAACTGATTCAAGTGATCCAAAATTAAATGGCAAATCATTAAGGAAAATGACAAAAAGTAAAGGTCCCAAGACGGAGCCTTGAGGCACCCCACTTGATACAAGCCGTCGGTCGGATTCGGTATGTGAAACTTGTACAAATTGCTCTCTGTTAATTAGATATGATTTTATTAACTGTAAAGCTATTCCTCTAATACCATAATGAAATAATTTATTCAATAGAATAGTATGATTAATCACATCAAATGCTTTAGATAGATCACAATTAACACTAGCTGTCCACTTCTCCCCTTTTAAACCCGTTAAAATATTTAACATTAAATTATTGAGAGCTGTACTAGTAGATCTGCCGGGTATGAACCCGTGTTGTTGGCTGCAAAAAAGATCATTTTGTCTAAAATATTCAATAATACGGTTTTTTAAAGCTTTCTCGATTATTTTAGAAAAAATCAACAGAATGGCAATTGGGCGATAATTTTCTACCCTCGTTTTATCTTTTGATTTAAATAGAGGACGAATTCTAGCAATTTTTAAGACATCTGGGAAAACCCCAGCTTCAAAGCAATCGTTAATGGCACATGCGAGTGGCTTCGAAATTAATTTAGCAACGACCTTAATAATATTTTGTGGGACATCATCATATCCAGTAGATAATGTGCTTCTTAGAGATTTTATAATTGATTCCACTTCGGAGTGTGTAATAGGACTAAGAAACAAAGATGTACCTCTATTCGAGGGCATTAATAATTTCCCTCCTGGAATAGGAGTTATATTCTTTTGGATGGAGACACCTACATCAGCAAAGTAACTATTGAAACAATCTGCGACAACAGCAGGGTCATAATGTATAATGTTTAATATCATTAACAACCAAGTTTAAGTTCTCCCTAGCTTCTGTTTTTTTTTTTTAATTAACTTCCCATACTGTTTTTATAACATTAGGAGATTTGTTAATTTCAGCGGCGATATAATTTCTTCGTGCGGCCCTTACTATGTCTTTAAATTTCTTACAATATAACTTATAGTAATTTACTAAGGTGGGATCGGGAAAATGATTAACAATTTGCTTCAGTTCCCGTTTTGTTTTACTCGATTTTTTGATACCGTTAGTAATCCATCCTTTCTTATGTACGTTGGAGCGCAGGTTTTTTTTATAGGAAACGATTTATTAAAACAACATAAAAACTGTCTATAAAATATATCAAATTTGCCATGTTTGGCTGTGTACATTTGTGACCAATCCGTATTCGTTAGCATATACTGCTAAAGAAATTTAAATTAATCTTACTGAAACTTCTTCCCTTTCTGTATATACGTGTTTATTGTAGTGTATTTTAGAGACGGCGCCTGTCATGTTGAGTATTAAGGCATTATGGTCGAAAAATCGATGTAAATGTTTTTGGTTGAACAAAATGTATCAAAGTTGGTGTAAATATTATCAATGCACGTCTCTGATGTACTTGTAACCCTTGTTGGAGAGTCAAACATATTTGTGAAGTTAAAGGAACTAAGTAATGATACAAACATCTTTACATCTTTTGAATCCAGTAGTAAATTTATATTGAAATCACCACAAATGATAACCCGCTTTTTCGTAGAAAGCATTATCAGTAACTGTTCAAGCTGCGTCAAAAAGACACCCATATTGCCTGCCGGTGCACGATAAATTGATATTACACACGTAAAATTGGATAACAGTTGAAGACCACAACATTCGAAATCTTTTTCTATACTTAAATCAGTGACAAACTGTAAATTGGAAAAACTGAGGCTAGGCTTAATTTGGATCATTACCCCACCTCTTTGAAAATACTTGCGATTAAAATGACTGCCAACTACATAATTTTCAATCTGACAGGTAATTATTTGATCATCATGGGCAAGCCAGTGTTCATTTACACACAAAACATCCAAATTTGTGTACTGAGACAAAAAAATTTCAAAGTCTAGCATTTTGTTAGCCAACCCTTGAATGTTTAAATGCAGTACACCAAAAGAATTCCCTATACCTAGTTTAGTGCTATCAGAATCCTTATCAGGGTAGTCATTACAACGGTTATAAAATAAATCAAGACAATTTCTATTACAATATTTGAAATCCAAATTCTTATCTTTTCAGATAGATTCTTAAAACATTGTATTTTAATTTGATTTAGGCATTGAATCATTTTTATTCAATGGTTTAGATCAGTTGATATCTTCCGGCCGCACATAAAACATTGAATTTTTTGTTCGTTTTTGATTGTATCTTTAATTTACCTTTTTAACGTTATACCTACTTTATAGTCTGTTAAATATTATGCAAAAGTATGCTTTGGTTTTTTAGATAGATAGAATCTTTTCTAATTTAATAAACAAACAGAATTAAAAAATGTTAGCTGGGTTTCATTCCCAATTTATTAACATAATTTTGTTCCAAATCGAGCAGGATTGAATGTTGACGGTACATTAACAATAGCGAAGAAATTCATCACGTTTACAGTCCACATGAATTAAAGACAATCAAGAGTTGGTACTAGAAAAAGTATTTGACAATTAATTTCCGTCAGATTTGATTTGCGAGAAGGAGGAAAATCTGAAGTTTTAGTGATTGGATTAATTAATTTAATTCGTCCTTAAATGGTCGTGGATGATTCGGCGAACGGTTGTGTTACAAACCCTGGACTTTTTTCTGCCTTTCCCGCCCGATTCAAAATCGGTTTACTCAATCTACAGAATTTACCCTATACACCCTCCGACTGTTGAAGAGAAACAATTTCTTGAGTAAGGAATTTGATCACAGCTCGGTACTCGAATTTACATGCTTGTTTTTCCAAGCCTAATAAGACTTGAAGTATCGTATTGTGAAAGTATTGGCTGGCTGCGATCTCTGGATCTATGTTAGGTCGGGAATTTTTGACGCTACCCTGTACTGCATTCATTATAAGAAGGTAGTAGATGGCGATGTGTTTAAAGATAAGATACATAGGAGAAATATCACTGTGCAGGTCCCTATGCTTTCTACCCGCTACCTTCTTAAAATAAATAGACAATAGAGTATAGGAATTTAACTCCCACTATTAAAAATAATGAGAACAGGACTTTTATTTAATTTTCTGATTATCCTGTAAAAATCTATCTCCTAGTTTAAAATCATTAAGAACGCCTTACCTAAAACTGAATGGAACTCTATAATATTCATTATTTGTTAAAAAATACTGGTTAGACTCTGCTTTTTCAAGAAATCTCCTTTCACCCCTAAGGGTAGATTGGGCGACCTCACTGTAATGTTGCCGAAATCATAAGATTAATCGCAGTTTCTTTTCAGTAAACGAAATACCAATATTATACCGGTTTCGAGCTAAATTACCTAGGTAACAATATTTTGCCGATTTAGAAGTAGCGTAACACTCTTTACGCGACTGCTGAATACAGCGGACGTGTTTATTTAGTTGTGATTATTTTTCTTTTGTGAATTGGGCAGGACCTACGGATTTGGATACGAGGTGGCTTACGGGCAGTCTACAGATCGCATCTCAAAGATAAGTTTTTATTTTTGACATTAGAATTACCTTTTATTTAATTCTGGTGCCTCGTGGACAAAGAAAACGAGTAAAAAACGAACTTCATGATCCACCTACAGCTGCACTTAGGGTTTTATAAAAGGGCCAAGAAGATTGGCCAAAAATGAAAATCGTCGTGTCTAAGTTCATAAGTGGCAAATTACAACCGTCGATATAATGGGTCCCTTGCCTAGGTTATCCAAAGGAAATTCGTATCTGCTTGTTGTAAGTGATTGATTCAGTTAAACCCTATGAGAGAGGCCACTGCAGATCGCGTTGTCATGTTCCTTGAAGAGGAAGTGTTTTTAGTATATGCCGTGCCGCATTTTATTATCTGTGATACTGAGACTCTGTTCACTGGCACAAAGTTTACAGCTTTAGTGAATGCTTATATAAATATGGTACAATGCCAATCGCGCAATAGGCACCGCAATTAGAAGCTTTGTCAATGAAAACCAAAAACTAAGAACATTGTTAAAATTCAATACGCTTTAAATTGGTCAACTCATGAAGTATCGGGGTAACCCCATTTTTTTTTAAATTATGGAAAGGTAGTTTGCCCCAGTCGAGATTAATACGGCAAAATACAAAGTACTGCTGATTTAACACTCGATCCTGCTGATCCTAACGTTACGATTATAATAGTAACGGTATAAAAGGATGTCTTTGAAAGTGTAGCAGATGGCCTATCGCAATAATGCAAATTATTATAATTTACGTAAAAGACATATGTATATCGTTCAATGCTGGAGACAAAGTAAGGCGCAGGAATAAAGTTCTTTCTGACGCTAGTAAAAAATTTTCTAGCATATTAACGCCCAAGTATGTATTAAATATGGTTAGAATTTCCAAATTTAGTGTATGAGTTAAGTAATTTGGATGGATCCGATGAAGGGAAATGGCACGTAAAGGATCTTAAAGTATATCTTGGCTCAAATTCCGACATTTCAGTAGGTTAGGAACTAGTGTATGTAGATAGTTAGGTGTACCATTGGCTTTAAATGGTAGAAGTAGCATGTAGACAGAGCTGGGCAGTATTCGATTTTGTAAATACTTTTTAGTATTCAAATGCTTTAAAGTATTCAAATGCTTTGTAATTAAATACTTTTATGGAAGCAGTATTTGTATTTGTAACTCAAATACTTTCACAAATATTTAGTATTCGAATACTTCGCATAGTATTTGAATACTTAACCTTCCTTTTTTACCAAAAATCGACTGCACCAAAATTTCTCGGGAAAACACTTTTTCTTATTAATTTTGGTGCGTAGAATCCAAAACAATTCGTACTTTTTCGATCAGACTTCTCAATCAAAAGTTATAGACTAGAAACCAATTTCGAAAGAAAATTCAAAGGGCTGTAACTTTTGAACTAGTAGCCCAATCTTGGAACTGTTTGAAATTATGGATTCTACAGGCCACATTCTATAAGAAAATTTTTTTTCCGGGTCGATCTGAGACAATTTTTTTTCGGGCCTCAAAAAAAGGCAGTGTATAACCTTCCTTTTTTACCAAAAATCGACTGCACCAAAATTTCTCGGGAAAACACTTTTTCTTATTAATTTTGGTGCGTAGAATCCAAAACAATTCGTACTTTTTCGATCAGACTTCTCAATCAAAAGTTATAGACTAGAAACCAATTTCGAAAGAAAATTCAAAGGGCTGTAACTTTTGAACTAGTAGCCCAATCTTGGAACTGTTTGAAATTATGGATTCTACAGGCCAATTCTATAAGAAAATGTTTTTTCCCGGTCGATCTCAGACAATTTTTTTTCCGGCCTCAAAAAAAGGCAGTACTTTTAAGTTATTCAAATATTTGAGAACAATTTAGAAATGTTTAGGGAAAGTTTCCATTGTCACAAAATCAAATATAAAAATCCGATACATCTGAATACCGAACTCGATAGTCTACGTAACTTAAAAACAATAGGGACATTTCTTATATCCTTAAGACCATGTGTACCAATTTTCAAAGCTATCGCACGTTTCTAAACAAACTATCATGCACACGGACAAACGGAAGGTCAATAAAGGATCTGTTCCAAAATCGCTAGGATTAATTTCAGAAAGGCGTACGTATCATGTGCACGACGTGCGATCGCTTTGAAAACTGGTACACGTATTCTTAAGTATATAACTGGTATAAGAAAGGTCCTGGTAGGTAGGTACCTCCTATATAATAATAATATTACGCTTTTACTCCCCTTAAATTTGTATATAACAATAGAAATATAAAAAAAGCTAACCCCATACAAAGTATAACTTGATTTTTTAAGTAGTATCAAGACTTTTATCTAGTATACTATTTTAAATTTTTAATGTATTTGAGTGACAAGTATTCGAATACTTTTGAAAGTATTCGAATATATTCTAAAGTATTTGAATACTTATTTTTTTAAGTATTTGAATACTTTTCAATGTATCTGTATCTAGTATTCGCTTGTGCTGGACGTAAAAGTATTTAGTATTCAAATACCTTTGATTTGTGTAAAGTATTTACTATTTAGTATTCAAATACTTTTTGAAAGTATTCTACCCAGCTCTGCATGTAAAGTGACGCAAAACGATAAGGTAGGATACAGACTTCACCGAAATTGGCAATATCCATTTATGACTTTTCCTAATTCAGTTGTTCCGAATGTAGTATTCCTGTATGGGCGTATGATACGCGTACAATCACAGATTTAAATATATCTACTAAAATCTGTGGTACAATCCTGCTTTCTGCAGTCATTTGCCTTTTTAGGGTTGATGTTTCTATTTTAGGTAAGTTCTATTGTAAATGAGGGAGGAAAATAAAGAAAAATTTTTTATTCCTTATTTTTTTCGATCGAAGAGGAGAGGTTTCAATGTTCGTCCACGTCTCTGTATATAATATTGTGTTGTTTTGATAGTAATTGTTCGTTTTTAAATCGGCGTGTAAGCGTAAAAGTATGTAATAGGAATGTATGGGTAAAAAAAGTTTTGATCCTCAGTTAACCTGCTTGTGGAATCCGAATTAGACCGCGAAATAAACTGCGATTCTTGGTTATTAATTTAATATTGAAAAAACCTAAGAATGTATTTGTATAACGAAAAGCAACTAAAACTTCGCCCTTACCTAACACCAGCTATCTCCTTCAAATTAAGAATCGAGTTAAGAATTAAATTCTAATAGAAAATGCCTATTGGCTGTTAAGCTTTCAACATTAAACTTAATCTAATCCGCTTTAAGCACCATTGAACAATCTAAACCTGCGCAATAATATCAAAATGTCCAACTAGAGTACTCTCAAATTAAATGTTCATTTATTATTTTTAAATTCATAATTTCCGTCACAAATGATGTATTGCTAATTTATACTGTAATAAAATTAGGCACTGAATGATCATTTCGGTTAAGGAGGCTACGTTTGCTTAATAACCCGTAGTGACTATACAGTATTTATGTTGTCCTCCGAATAAACTGATTTGTAAATAGGCACATTATTCATTTCCGCTTGATTTATCTGTCAATCTGCGGTATGAGATATAATAAGACAGGTTGAGGCCCAAATTACCACTGCTACGTCTTCAACTCACGTTCCAACTCCTACAGGAATTGAGCTTTAGGCCAAAAAACGCGGAATCCTGACAGCACACGGCACGCTAGATTTCATAAATTTTCTCAATATCAATAGAATTTCTCTATTTTTTGTGTACATCAACCATATGCATATTTTATGTTGTCTAACAGCAAATTGATCGCTCTTTTCAAATATAGTAAAAAAAAATAGGCATTGCATTCGAAAATCAAAAGTTGCATCGATTTCCGGTTAAACCGGAACTGATACCGGACGTGTGAATATGCAATCCGATAGATCGTAATAGCACATATAAAATTATATTTAACAAAATTTTCGTATTTCGCCAAATAAAAGAAATATTGCGGTAACTAATCTCAAACGCACTCGACGTGATTTTTATCCCGATTTGATTGCTTTAAGCTCGAAGGAGCAGCAAAATGAATTAGATTGAAATTTAACTGTAAGTGCGAATTTTTAACGAACTCTGAGGCTAATTTTTATCTACTGAGCCTTTATTTTAAAGGCTAAAAATAATGAAAAATTACAATCTGATGAGAAATGAAACCCTAAATAATCCTTATTTGGAAGGTTTTTGATAAATTGAAAATTTCAGAAGAAATACATTATCTTTGACTGCTGTTTTCACTTTCTTGTCAGAGGAAACACGATTTACTTACAAAAAGTTTACAAATACGCGGTAGATGTCAGAAGACAATAGTTACCTACTTCTGTTGGTTATCTTTGGGAAACCGGAATCTATACCAGTAGCATTTTTCTGTAGATGATAGTAGTGCCATCTAGTAACAGATCTATGATACAAAGTATGTTTTTTCTTTCCGGAATTACAGATGTAGCATGGTACCTATCGTCACTACCGTATGGTAGGGATGGACAATACCTTTATCCTGACAGTAGACGAATTAAATTAAAACACTGGTGGTTCATTGGTTATATATCTAGATATAGAATAAGTTATTCAATGCCTTAGATAAAAATACTCCTACTCACTTGTTTCTTCAGTTTTTTTTAAATTACTGAATAGCAAAGCTTTACCAGATGGCACCACCAACAGCAAGTTCCGCATTACGAATGTGGGATTATCCAAACCGATGGCAGCACTTCAACGTTATAAACGCGCTCACTCTTAATTGCATTTAACTATGCCCTTGTTCTAATTTATACGCAAGGATAATTTTCTTGAAATTGATTCATTAATTTCGCTCTTAAATTGAATCAAATAGCTTAAAATTAGAATTTCCTCTTTATTCGCGAGATTATAACAGATACGCCGAATAATGGGCATCGTCCTGTCTCTAATAAAAACTTCACAGCTGAATTAGAATGTGATACTCTACCTACCTACATCCGACTGAAACGGCATAATCTTGAGAAAATCCATTTCCCTGTGAACTTTCCAAAAAAAATAAGCGAAGGGAATTATATCGGGGTCAACGTATCATGACGTAGTTCTTTGTAGGATGTGGGGGACCAAAAACACTTCCACGTGTCGTGGAAGTAGGTCATGGCATTGCATCACAGCGTATTATAGTAATAGGTACGCAATCAACGCAATAAGCTGCCCTACTCCATATTTTATGGAGTAATTGATTCTTTACTTTTGCGTGTAGGGGCCGAAAAACGTTGGTTACAGATAGTATGTGGAAATTTACTAATTTAGGTAAATATTCAGTTGGAATATACATCGGAGTAATAGGGTTACGTAGTAGTAGTCCCCTTTCGTGAGCAAGGGGTCAACAGGAAATCGATGCTGACCTAATTTCTATACCGCGCGCAGAGAGATGTTTTGCAGATAGGTACTGTACATGTCGCTTTCCATGTCCTTTGTTTCGCTATGAAAAATTATACCAATTATTAATAATGGGAGAAAATTCGATTTGATTTAATATGCATATACCCCACAAGCCATCAAACGGACACAATGCTACTATTGAATAAAAAGTGTCTTTATGTAAAGGGCACATTTTTGTTTTGTCTTTAGATAGTGTTTTTTCTTGCATTCCGTCTGAGTAAACCTAGAAACCCTATAACACTGTCACGCTTTATAAATTATGGGGTAAGTTAACGATCCGTTTCGACCGGAGCGATTGACGGAATTAATATTTCAACTAATTTTTCTAAACCGTGAAAAATTTTAGTCATTTTGTACTCTGTGCGTAGGCATGGTAACCAATGGTTGGTTCATATTTACCTTCAATATGTAACTTTTTTATGTAACAACTTAAAAAGAGGCATTTGTAGTCGTCGAGTAAATTAAACAGTTAGCGGTGCTATAGAAAAGCTATTTTACAACAGATCTTTTAATTTTTTGCTTGAAGGTTTTCTCATATTCTTCCTTCAGCTTCACATGATTTGGTAAAGCGCAATCTTTTTGGACATTAAAATTTCATCAAATGTCGACATTTTTTCCATCTGTAAGAATTGTCAATTTTACGAGGTAGGTAATGGCTCGACGTATTTTGTCCAAATTTTGGATATGCATACAAAAACGGAAAATAACGGGGCGGATATTTGGGGAAAAAATTTGGAGCGCCACAACGGCATTGAACTTTTTTTTAAATAGCAACACAACATTTTTATTAAATTGTTCGAAAAACTATTTTTTTCTGCGTACACCTACAAAAATTATGCTAGGTTTTATTACAAAAAAAAGAGAGAAAAAACTAAAATATTTTTTTGTGGAAAAAACGTTTACTTTGATTTCGTTAAAATTTTACAAATGTACCTACATTAGGCATAAACGTGTCAAAAACGTAAAATTTCAAATTTTCTAATTTAAATTCAGATTGGGGAATTTTTTGTTTTACGATAAAATTAATTTTGGTACCTACCCAGCATGTTATTTTTCAGGGAGAAGAAGTTTGAGTCGTTGAAATTAGTGGTGATAGGAATTTGTAGGATTTTTAGGCGAGTTTTGTTAGGAATAAGTTTGTAGGGTGCATTTTTGCTATTTAGCTTTAATTTAAACGTTTAGTATAGTATTAATAACAAGGGTAGATAGTGCTAGTTAAAGGGTTTAGTTATTAGATTAAAGAAGAAACGAAAAATTACGAAGAGATGGATTATTTTGTCCCGCTTATGGAGGCAATGAAGGCAATAAGAGCATCGACGGCGGAGCCGAATCGGGAATTGACGAATGAAATAAGGAGTATGAGTAAAAAAATGCGGAAAATGGATGAAAAATTGGAAAAGTTGGAAGGATTCGCAGAATGCGGAATTAAGGGTGACAAGAATGGAGATTTTTTGAGTTGGATCCATCGTTCCTCGAAATGGGGGTTGAAATATATTGTGTGATCAAAACTCTCTAAACCTTCCCCATATAGTTTTATTCGTTGAAGTTTTTAAAAATAAAAGCGACTATAGTTTGATGGCAGATGATGGCAGTACGCCGAAACTATAGTCGCTTTTATTTTTAAAAACTTCAACGAATAAAACTATATGGGGAAGGTTTAGAGAGTTTTGATCACACAAGAATGGAGATACTTGAGAAGATCCAGATCAAATCAAATTAAAACCAAAGAGTGTTTGAAGTTAAGAAAGAAGTCAAGATTGAAGAACTTCATGAGCAAGAATCAATTGAAATTTATAAAAATGAAGAGATTCAATTTCAAGTGAGGTACAGAAGAAAGAAGCTGAAGGGATTTTAGTTGAGAAAGGGGTTAAGTTAGCTAGGAACCAGAGTTGAAGTTGAGATTGCAATGTGTGTTATAAGAAATGTGTAATTGAAGGTGATAATAAGGATTTGAATTTGCGAATTATAGCATTTATTATAGGGGGGGAATTTTACAGCAAAATTTGTTTGAAATTAGGCACGTAGAATGGAAAAATAATTTAGTGGTGTATGTTTTATCAAGAAAAGGAATAAGAGGAAAGTAGGAGGAAAAAGTGTGAGATTTAACCAGATGAGGGAGAATTTTTTTCTGAATTGTTATTGTGAAATGAATTTAGGAGTAAACTCGATCTTGAATAAAAGGCGTGTAATTTAGGAAGGGATGAGAATTTTAGGGACCAGGATAAGACTAAATTTACAGGGACTACTGGGCAAATTTATATTATTTGAGAAATTTCCCAGGCCAAAAATGACCATACACAAACCCTTCAAGCTAGCTAGCTCCAGAAAACCTTTCCCGGTACAGATCCTCACCCCGATACAATATTGAAGTGCGAATACTTTTTTTTTCAAAATCATCTACCAAATCACTTGCTTATTTACTTACCTACTTAAAATATTGATTGAGCAATAGGTACTTACTCCGAAAGCAATATTATGCAGAACTAATTATTATGTTATATTTATTAACAAATTTGACTAATTTCCATTTTATAATTGATGCGAAAAAATTTCTTAATATGGGCCTATGGTAAATTTTAAACCTAATTTAAATTGATTAAATTGAATGCATACGATCTTCGTTCCCATCAATACCCATGATCAGAAATGGTGTCTTTGTAGTCATATTTCTATTGGTGCACTTATTGTAGGTGATACGAATTAAAGTCAAAATCCTACGAGTACATATTTAACTACGGAAGTTTACGAAAGTTTAGTTTCTATGGGCAATTCCACGTTTTCAATAAATGAATTACTATATAATGAGTGCATTATAATCCACAATTATTTTACAAATCTATTTAAAATCAAATCCCAACATATCACGAAGAGTATTGTCACTTAATTCAGGTGGGGTCAAATAAGACCCCATGACCCATAGCCCATTTGTGCAAATATCTTGAAAAGTAAAAAAAGATAAGTAATTAGGGGATTGTTTTATTTATTACCTATAATTGCAAGAAACAGTGTAAAAAATGGGCATTACATTTTAATAACATTATCAATATAATTTAACAAAGAAAGTTAAGTTGGAGTATTTTTTGACCTCGCCCGTTATTAGGAAAGATATTCTAAAAAAATTCTTAGACCTTTCGCCAAAAGCTCTTGTTCAATAAATAAAATTGTGTCACCAATAACAGAAACGTTAGAATTTCTTTTAGAAATGATAATATCCTCCTATATGGGTTCATTTGTAAACCATTTAACATAAGTATGCAATGTATTTTATGAAAATCTCGTTTTGAGTAGATTCAAAAATTATGGAATGCTCAATTTGAGAAAAAATTAAGTTTGCTCAGTATGCGTGAATATCTTACTAACCTCCTTTGTAAGCCTACACACTGTCTCTTGATTTCTGTTCAGAAAAGCTAGAAATAAATACTTTCGAAAAGTCTAGAAAAAGAGGACCACACTGTAAACTTGGCACATTTTTACCAAACCCACCAGAAAAAAATACTTTTTGTCAACAGAATACAATCTGAACTGAAAAGCCAAAAATAAAGTTCTCATTGAAAAGGTGTTGAGATCTTAAGTGTCTTAAGAATAGATTAAGAAATATGAATATTGAAGAGATCATATTTCCAAATTTACGAAAATCTTAGTTTTCGTGGTATATTAGCATAAAAGTCTTGACCTTTATGACGTTCTCATACAGAACATTCGTTTTCATACTTTTTTCGTTTGCTTTCACCTTTGAAAATGTGTAACTTTTGCCAAAGTAACAGCACGGCACGCACAGGAACAAAACGTCGTTCTGGAATTATCAACAATTCAGTACATGCAGATAAAGTGTTGTTGGAACAGCTGTGTTAGCATTCGTGCTCTGTACCTAACTAGGCTACTAACATCCTTCTGTAAAAATTATGGTTGGTACTCAATAGTGCTTATATCCCACTTGGTAGGTACATACTATACTGTGTTCCTCATGATCACAAGGGTGTTGCCAGAGATAAACGCTTTTTGAATGGCTTTACACTCTTCTATCTATTGACAAAGGTAAATTTACTAATTACGAATCCTATACTCATTGAACCCAAAATCCAATTGTAATTTCCTATTGTGCCGAGCAATTAACGATGAGGTAATGTTTATTTATCGGGTGATGAGTTAGAAAGCGCAATCATGAAAGAGAACGCAATTGAAAAGGTCAGAAATAAAACACGTAATTAACACAATAGATATTTTTATGACAATGCGTTACGTAAGTTTTCATTAGATTCCGGAAAATTATATAACGGCAGCGGAATTTTCTTTTACTGTAGACGTTCCGCGAAAAAATTCACTATAATAATTGCTCGCACGTTACTATAACGTTTTATCTCTTCCACTTGAATAATGGATGGTCTATAAATAACTTGTAAATGGGTCAGTAGGTCGATCAATGCTCTAGGCATCCAGGCGCCCGTAATGGTAGCGTCCGACGCCAACTGGAACGTCGTATTGATTTAAGTTGTCGTGTACTTATTTCTGAACGAATATGTAAGGTACCTACTCCGTATGCGGAAGAGTACTACTTTTGTTTCTAGTAAAAACTTAGAAAACAGAAACATAAAGTGTCGAATTTCACTTGGTTTCTGGTAACTTGTTGTTGAACTTTTGGATTGATCTCCACTGTCCGATATCAGTGCAACAATTCAACAAAATTAGTTACTATTTTATTGTTACTCATAGAACTGAAGCAAAACGCTAGAAACAGAAACCGCAATAAGCTTTTCTGAATATTTTCTTAGCCAAGCTTCCACCTTCACCATGATTTCATGTTTGTTGTAGTGGAGGCTTTGTGGAATTTGGGATTTGTGCCACAATTGATCTTGTGTGCTATCCGCTCTGAAATTTTGTACTTGCAGAATCAAAGAATGTGCGTTAATTTTTCTTCTTAAGAATTAAAAGAACTGGACGACGGACCCTGGAAAAATTGCGGACACCACCAAATATACTCCATTCATGTGTCGATATGGATATTAACTCTTAATTCATTTAGTAGCAAGTCTAGTTTTACTCTCTGGGCGAGCAATCTTCGCGCCACCCTGGTCTGTTAGGCCCCAAATAAAATGTTATAGGTATGTACCTTAAAAATCTTTTCCGAACCTTTTAACACTTTTCAAAACGTTTTGAGTGCATTTTAGGAACTTCTTAGGTCTATATTTTTCGAGAATCCTCTGAACGCATTCAACAATCAACAGCTAAGCCTAAAAAGCACTGGAAAATATTAGTATATGACTCTAATAAGGACCTTAATGCTGTGGAAAGTCTCTAGAAACCCTTCGGAGACTCCAGAATTGCTTAAATGTTTCGATTCGTTCTATGGCCCTATGAAGCTCTCTAGAATATTACTATAAAATGCATGTAAAGGTCATGTTCTGGAAGGAGTTAAGAAAATAATTGTAGTGGCCTTAGCTTTGGAGAGTAGGTACCTAAAGTGGTTTGGTAGGCGGAACGCTCTGCCTAATGCAGCTTTGGAAAGGTCAGACATCGAACGCATAAAAATGCTCCATAAACACATTTAAACGGTTTTTGAAAGCCTTTTAGGGCCCTTCCTTGCTCACACTCACCAAACGGCTTTCTGGGGATACTGAAACGCTTTCAAGAGACGTTTACGACGTTGTGAAAGCCCTAGAAAGCACACAATAAATGCAATATAATAAATTAAAACCCTGCGGAGTGCAATTAAGACTTGTGTGCAGGTTTACAATACTCGTTTATAGTAAACACAACAGTCCCCCCCCCCCCCCAACCACACGCTATTGTGTAGGCTAATAACTCGATCAAAGCAATCTCATTCTGTTTCGTAAACAAAAAATAGCGTTGCTATTGCCAAAATCGATAATATCGCGCTTAATAATCGTAGGTATAGAAAGCAAAAATCATTTTCCAATAAATTCATTGTGACGCTGCAAAGATTGATTCTTTAGTGTTCAGTTTTTAATTTCACAATAGTACCTATCTATTATATACCAAGGAAATAAAGTGTGTGTTTTGATCCCGAGGGTGCAGTTTTTTGTTCTCCGAAATGTAGTTAAAAGGCAACAAGTACCCGAGGGATTAGGATGCACTTTATTCCTGTGCCCAAGATAAGGATGTCTATCATGGGGATCTCAGAAACCGTAAACGATAAGGCCAAATTGGGGAAAAGTTGCGCATTTAAAGAGTTATTATCATATGCTATGAAGAGAACCAGAAATTTCCGAAGATATGCCACAAAACAGAAATTTTCCGGGGTATTGTTATTTTTTGTGCACTTTCACTCTTCGCCTCTTGCTCATAAGCGGCCTAACGATAATACAAAAAAATAAAAAAAACACTTTCTCATTGCCACTTTTTGACCTTTACAAGACACCGTTGAGAGATTTTCAATACGTTTCGTTTCGAAGAAATCATCATCAAATTTATATTTATATAATGTGTTAATGGTGTTTCTCTTTTACTTAAACAAATCGCAAGTCAACACCCCATTTCTAATGCCAGGGTGGTACCGTATTGTAATCCATTGTTTATTACGTATGCAACGATGTACGGCAGATAAAAAAGACAAAAGTTGAGAACTGTTGGTTTCAACAGGACGATGAGCCCACGTCGAAAATGTCAAATTAAAAATTGGTTATCTGGAAACTCTACTAAACCTTCAGTTTCGCTAAAAGGCCCTTAAGCAAATTCCGGATACTTTCTCACATCCTCTCGTTAGTCTCAGTGGCTTATATTTTGCTCTTCTAGCAAAAAGGATCGTAGATACTGAAAACCAATAGAGTATACTGATTTCCTTAGGTTCTAAAAAGAACCTGAACGCTGTGAATGAAAAGCACATTGAAACCTCTGTTAGGTGTTGAAACGGTTCTTGACGGGGTCTCTCAGCCCGCTAGAAAGGTTTGGAAAAGCGCTATAAAGGTGCGATAAATGCCTGGGAGTTTTCTATCAAGGTACAAACGCAATCATGACGATGAAGAAATAGAAAATCTGTAAGGAAGAATTAGAAGAATAATTAGTGAACATGGACAAGGATGCTCTGAGATTGCGATGGGAGATTCGAAGTCAGTGTGGGAAAGGAGGAGGTCACGGGGTGGTTGGAAAAAATGGACTCGGTAAAAGAAATGAAAAAGGAGATAAGCTGATTGAGTTTTGCAAAGAGAATAATTTGATTGTTACGGACACATAGTTCGAGAACCATAAAAGAAGGCGCTACACCTGGGCAACACTAAGAGATCTATTTAGGAAACAGATAGATTTTGTATTGGTAGAACACCCAGGACAGAAGAAAGTGTGAAGAAACATTGGGAAAGGAGAAAGGAAGGTGCGATAAAAATTTGCAAAAAGTGCATCGATTTCAGCAAGAGACCAAGAATAAAGACACCTTTGGTATCAATAAAAGTGATATATAAGATGGAGGAAAGGAGGAAAGTTAAAAGGACAGACGAAGGGAAAAGATTGCACGGAAAACTTAACACTAAACTAAGAGAAGAAACGGATAAGGCGAGAACAGCGTGGTTTGAAAACGAATGTAGGGAAATCGAAGAACTGGAGAAATTAGACAGACATGATTTGCTCGATCATTTGGTATAGTAAAGTGGAGTGGAGCAATGTTAGAGATAGAAAAAGAAGATGACAAGTTGATGACAGAAGAAAGCGAAGTATTTGGAAGATGGAAGTAGAGAATGACAACATCGGGGAAGGCATTCTATCAATGGAAGTAATGTCAGTCATAGAAGAAATGGGGCAGGAGTCGATAATATCCCTACAGATTTATTGAAGTGTCTGCATGAAAACGGAACCAAAGAAATTACATCTCCTTGTAATAAAATCTACGAGAGTGGGCTGGGGCCAGCTAGAGAACTTGCTCTGTTTAGAAATGGTGAATCTGAATTAGTAATACCCAGTTGTAAAAGCCGCCAGGTGTAACACAAGGTGGAAAACCTGTGGATGTGTCTTAATGGTCTTGCTACTATGCTTTTAATCCAATAATTGAAAGAAGAATCAGGCCCAGCTTATATTTGGTATGTTGATTGCATGCTCTTGCAAAAAATCTATCTAGTCGTCCACCCCCTAATTTGGAAATCCGAACAATCTTTTTTTCCATTATTCCTGGAGGTGAAATGAGGGAAGATGAATCTAATCTTATTCATCTACCAATAAATCGATGATAAAACGTGCAGAAGATGAAAAACTACCTAGAAGCTTGTCAGCGACGCCGTGCTTGTTTCACTCCATTAGTAACTTCTGTTGATGGAATTCCTTGGATATGAATTTAGAACTCTCTTGAGAAGATTAAGCGATTTGAAAAATGGAACTCCTCATATAGTAAAATCATGAATTTGGTGCGAAAAAAAAATGAACAAGCAGTAGGTATGTGTCGCAACAGCGATGTCGGCAGTATGGGTCAGAGGGACCGCCCCCTCAGTTTTTACACAAGGGGGGCCGCGCCCCCTCTAAAAATGAGTAGATAAATCACTCAAAAGCGACTTAACACATCTTCTACTGCATGTGCTGTGCATGCAGAAATTACAAAAAGTCTAGAAGTAGAGGATATATTGAACGAATTTGCCAGCTAAACTGCGGAAAGGCGGAAAATTTTTGGATATATTTAGTTTTTTATACTTGCTTTTCTTTACAATCCTAAATAGGTTGATATAGACTGGGTATCGGCACCAATTGAAATATAATTCCTTTTTTACAGGTCAAATTTTCGTGAGGAAGTGAATAAACATTCACGAAAATTTGACCTGTAAAAAAGGAATTATATTTCAATTGGTGCGGATACTCAGTACCTAGTCTATACCAATGTACTTCCTAACGGCAAATACTCCTTGTGTTAATGCTCAATAGTGCAATAAATAGGAACAATATTTTTGTAACTTTTGTATGTATGTTATTTGATTTATTAAATAAATAGGTTTCAGAGCCACTTAAAAAACCACTACCTACTTTGCATTAATTCGTACACAATTTTGCATGGGAGGGACATTTCAGACTCCATGGTCGCTGATTTTTGCCCCCCATCAGTTATTCACTTCCGACGTCGCTGTGTCGCAAAAAATGGCGCGGCGCTCTGTTTTAAGAATTCCCTGATGGAGCCGGGATTCCTATTTTTTCGTTCTGAATTCATCTATTATTCATTCTTATTCTAATTATTATTATTGTATGCTCTATTATTTATAGATATTTATTTTAAGAGAGGCGTATACCGTACTATTACAATTGAATAATAAATATATGAAGAAATGATTCAATGATACTAATGAATAACCAAGTGACATATATGTAATACTTTCCTTAATAGAAAATATATCAATGGAAAAAGTTTTGTACATTTTCACGTAAAAATCAATCAATCAATACTCACCACTGTTTATGTAAAGTACGAGTTTTAATTATTAAGAAATCAATATTATATTTCGTCGCCATTATTAAGAGCGCAAAGTACTTCTAGATTTAGTAATAAGAAGTTAGAAGTATGTACCTACTACTGTTTACTGCATTAAAACCATTTTTCTTAAAAATCAAAACCACTCTATCTTTATGGGGTCAAAAATAAATTTTTACTATAATGAAAATTGAAAAAAGTTTGCCGTTTTCGCAAAAAACTTATGGTTTTAGAAAATATAAGTGAACAACTGAAAAACAATGGAAAATTTTTGGCCCTTTTCAGTACAACGACCGTCACTTTCTAGGACTAATTCTGATGACACGACTAAGGAGTATTTGTACTTAACTGCCATTTTTTGTACTTTTGTACTTTTTTGTTAAAGAAAGATATATAAACTTACACAGTTCCATATATAAATTCTAAATTTCTCGGTACCTATACAAACCCCTTACAAAATTACAGTTTATTTTAGAAATTATGTACAAATCCATTTTGTGGCAGCTACAAAATTAGTACTAGTGCTCACATTAATCTTTGAAGTTATCGCTTAAAAACATAAAAAACCAGAAGACGACGATAAAAATCTATAAATTCCAACAGTACCTTTGCTTGTGCAATGTAAATTACTATAATAACCTTTAAACCATGAGGCATTATATCATCGCAATTAGTATTTTTAGCTTAGTCACTGCACGCTACGTTTCTTCAATCCGTTGAAGAAGCATTCTTCACATTCAAAAGTCGAAAACCGCGACCGCTTACCACTTCCACTTCGCATACGAAAATAGCGTTACATATTCCCTTATAAATGATAATAATAAACGTTATGTAACTAAAAACGTACAAAAGTGGAAATCTAATAATAATTATTGTACTCGGTGACGTAATCCACACAAAATAGTGAAAGTGTGACGGCCCTCGGTGTGATCATTTAACCATGAGGCTTTTTTTCTTTTGTATAGGTTCACTGTCCTAAAAATTAACGTTAATTTTAAATTTATTGTCGATAACATTTCTCGGTTACTATCGTTCATAATAAAAAAATGCGCTAAATTAACAACAACACAAAAATTAATTCGAGGTTTTTCTAGAATCCGTGAACTAGATTCGAATTTAGAATGTGAGAGTTTCTTCGCTATCGATTCACACAGCGTTTCGCAACATTCTAGACAAAATGAGGATCCGCGGCAACGTTCTGGTCGATCTTAGACTGTGATTTTTCTATGTACAAACTGCTTGTGGTAAATTACAGCGCGGGGCTGCGCTGCGTGTTGCGTGCTCGGTTGTTGGAACAACGTACGCTACGCGATCGATGCAAGAGTGAGCCCTGGATGCAATATAATTTTCAGACGTCGGTTCTACGCTATTTATCTTGTAACGTCGAAATTTCGACGCGATTATGATCGGGCTGGGCAAAAGCTTTGTTGGGTCTTTTTGCGAAAGGCGAAGGAGACTTGCTCCAGTTAACGTGGGGTGAATTGGATTAACAGAAAAGTGATGAAAAATGGGTCAAGTGAACAAAGTGTTTTTTCTTTTACTAGGAATTCCGCCAATTGTATGTGTGGAGAGAATTTATGGTTTTTAATATCTCCATTGTTCACTGTAATTGAATGTAGGTAATGAGTTGAATAGAAATAACGGTTATTAAAATTGTATAGCCCATCGAGTGTTCGTAATTTTGATTTATTAAAAACGTGGGGCTTCGGCGTCCACTAATCCTGCATAAATCATAACTGTTGATTGCTTTCTGGATTAAACATATAAATATTATGAAAGCGGCTGTTGAAAATTAAAATACGCACACAAATTTACAATGAAGTCAGAAATTGCGCAACTCATCTCAGGCTATTTTTAACTTCCTATGTAATTTAAATGTGAAAATGCTGCAAACCGTGACATAAGCGCAACCTGTAAACAAGATTCGCGGACGTCCTTTAAAAATGTTCATTTGCGACTATTAGAATTAGATAACGGAAAACGGTAGGAACTTTTTATCCCATTTTCAAATCAAACCATCATTTTTGATTGTTTTCGTATCTGTTCTCCATAAAATGTTTCGTTCGGGATGTTTTTTTGCTGAGCAGGTTGATTGAACAATATGGATACAATCTAAAGCTTGTGTTGATTATGGGGGCGTTTGCTGGAATTTGGGAGACAAGTGCAGCATTCCAATTCCGACTTGGTGCTACTAGAGGCTCACGTTGTCAAAATGTCAAATATTTTACACCGATTTTACATTTGGGTTACAATACAACGTGATACAATATAAGGGGGAGGTTATGTTATCCAGGGCACATAATAAGCATAGCGTATTTTTATTCTGTGTGAAAAAATTCCACAGTCCGTCGATTTGCAAGAATCGTCCGCACAATTGTTGAAAAAGGTTGTTTTGGGGTTCACTAACTGCACAAAAATTGAGAACGCTCTGGGAATCGCCCAGTGTGAAAGACAAAGCTTTGTTTTTTTAAATTTGTTTATTTAAGTAATCATTGACTATGATACCTACGGTGATTGGGTTTGTCATAATGTTTTGTCATAAAAAAAGTGGCCTAATACGGATTTTCAAAAAGATCGGATGAATTTTACTTAGAAAAAACAGATTGTTAATTTTCTGGACTCCTTTGTTTGTATCTTTCCGTAAATCATAACATTTGAAAATGAACGTTCAATACCAACTGTATCTTATAGAAAATTCTATTCCACACAAATTCATTTTTCTTCATTTGCCTTAGTTAGAGCAATAGTCAACGAGATAATTGAAGTCAAATACGAAAAAATAAGGCATTTTCCCGTTTTTTCTTCGTTTTATGTTAATAAAATAGTTAATATAGTCCAGTATGCGGAGCAGTCAGTCAGAAAGGTCGATTCCTGCAAAAGGTAAGGTAAACGATTTTATCATTTTAAATGGTCCATTTGGGTCCAAATAACATGTATTTTTAATAATGTTTGAAATGTTTATTTTACAATATACAGTAACTTTATAATAAGTTAGTAATAGTTTATTTCCAACAGCGTATAGGTTTTTACAGCAAATATTATACTGAACTAAAACTAAAACATAAGTAATCTAAATTACAACAAAATTATAATAATTTAGTGCTAGAGAGAGTATTAACGAAAAATTAAAAAATAAAAATAAAACCTACAAATAAAAAAAATACATTATAGGTAATATTTAACTATAGGTATATTAGTTTTATAATATTCAAACGAAACTGAGCCTTATATTCATAAGATGAAAGTAAATCGATTGAGTTACAAAACTTATTATAAGTGATGGACATTTTCATTAGGGGAGACCAAAAGTGATAAAAACAGCGCGGTATTCGAGTGTTTGGAGTGTATGTTTGTTGCTGACGAGTGACGCTTAAGAAATCAAATTCTTTTAATAGAGACTTATAACTATGACCTAAGTCAGGATATACTCCAAACCAGAGAAACAACTCAACTTACTAACTACATATGCTTCATATAAAATCACGATACGTGAAATATTAGTAAATAATCTACTATTTCTAATTATCTAACCAAGCAGACTATTACAGTCAGACACTACTTTCCTAATGTGATTATAAAATGTTAATTTTGTGTCAAATATGACTCCAAGGTCCTTTAATTCACTTTTTCGTTATTTGAAGAGTGCACACCAATTTTTTCCCGGCACAACTTTTGGCAGCCAAAAAACCTCAAAATGTGCGGACTTTTTTTAATTTTTCGCTTAGAACTCGAAAGTGGTCCATACTTTATGAATATCACTTCTTTAGTAAATTAAAGAAAACACAATTCTGCGTCGATCAAAAGATGAACAAACAAAATCGGTCCCATAGAAAAAATTTTACAAGCGATCAAAGAAATCCCTTAAGCTCCCCATCAATTCCTCGAGATCCACGGAAATCCCAGAAGTCGGATAAAATTCCTTATAAAACCTTAGAAATCCTTTCGAGATCTTAAATTCTTCCCCATACTTGCTTTTGACACTCCATTCCAATACTTTACTACCCCCGCTTTCATATAGAAACGTCACACCTTCTCACAGGTATTATAAATTAATAGCAATATTTGCGATTGATATAGGTATTTCAAATTAGAAGGTAAAGCTCGAGCTAAACTTTATTTTTGAACGAGCCAAAGAAAGCTATTTCAGTGAAAAATGCAATTGGAAGGTAGACAAGGAAAGTCAGATTTTGGCCATTTCCATGTGAGAATGAAAATTAATTTAGAACACAATCTTATGGGGTTAAAAAGTTGTAGTTCACATGCCATATTTTATCAAGAACGACTTCATTCGGTACGGCAAAACAATTATTGAAAGGTAAAAGTGACCGCATGTGCAGATAAGAGCATTAGGTGATTAATCTCTACCTGCTTACGTTACCGCCCCTCCATCAAAAATATAACTTATGACCAAATCATTCGATCGTGTTAACGCGAAGTGCAGTGCATCTTGTGCGGAATGGTCCCCAAAAATTTCAAATGGTTCGAAGAGTGCCTAGTACCGAAAGCAAGAAAGCTAAGGGTGAATTTTGACAAGCACAGATTAGGTACCGCGTAAAATGCAGTAAGTAATTTGGATTTTTACATTTAAACATTGGGCATAAAATGCAAAATGATTTTGGAGTTGGACAATAGGTGAAGTATAATGTCTAAATATTGTGTATGGAAATTTACCTCCACACATGTAACTGCCGTTAGTTTCAATCAAGCATTTTCCAAATCAAAAATTTATACACGACAATTACAATCATCTTATCTATCCAAGTCTAAAATTAGAAACACATGTGTAGTCCATTGCGTCGGCGGCGTCGGCATTTTAAACAGGGGTTTATAAGTCTGTTGATAATCTTATTCTTAACAAAAACCGCACTTGCCTTTTTATTAGTTTTAATAATAATTGTCGCAGAGTTTACTAATTTTGAATTNCAATTCCACGGAAATCCCTGAAATCGGATAAAATTTCTTATAAATCCTCAGAAATCCTTTCGAAATCTTCTTAAATTCTTCCCCATACTTGCTTTTGACACTCCAGTCCAATACTTTACTAATACCGCCGCTTGTCACGCACCTTCTCACAGGTATTATAAATTAATAACAATATTTTCGGTTGTTATATTTCAAATACTGCGTGGCAATATTGAGTAAAACAATTAGAAGCTAACGTTTATTTTTGAACGAGCCAAAGAAAGCTATTTCAGTGACAAAATAATGCAATTGGAAGGTAGACAAGGAAACTCAGATTTTGAGTTTTTCCATGTGAGAATGGAAATTAATTTAGAACACAATCTCATGGGTTAAAAAATTGTAGTTCACATTTCATATTTTATCAGGAACGACTTCATTCGGTACGGCAAAACAATTATTGAAAGGTAAAAGTGACCGCACGTGCAGATAAGCGCATCAGGTGATTAATCTCTACCTGCTTACGTTACCGTCCCTCCATCAAAAATATAACTTATGACCAAATCATTCGATCGTATTAACGCGACGTGCAGTGCATATTGTGCGGAATGGTCTCCAAAAATTTCAAATGGTTCGTAGGAGGGTGCCTAGTACCGAAAGCAAGAAAGCTAAGGGTGAATTTGGACAAGCACAGATTAGGTACCGCGTAAAATGCAGTAAGTATTTGGATTTTTACATTTAAACATTGGGCATACAACGCAAAATGATTTTGGAGTTGGACATAATAGGTGAAGTGTGACTAAATATTGTGTATGGAAATTTACCTCCACACATGTAACTGCCGTTAGTTTCAATCAATCATTTTCCAAATCAAAAATTTATACACGACAATTACAATCATCTTATCTATCTAAGTCTAAAATTAGGAACACATGTGTAGTCCATTGCGTCGGCGGTACCTCCTTCGCAAAATGAAATGTCTTGAAATCGAAACATACAACTGAAGATTATTGTGTCACCTCATGCCTAAAAACTGTACGAAAAGGGTGACTAGCAATTTCATTCTTTCTCTCTCTATTCATGTTAAATTCGGGTCGTTATGAGACGCATTTAATTGGTCCAAAAATTCATTCAATATACGCATGCATTCACAAAATTCTGTAAAGTTCCATTTTTCGCATATTCAGACCAGATAATTAACTTGTATTATTACCTCTTGCATGAGTGTTTAATGGTGTTTCTCTCAGCAACCATGACAAATGGAACGATTGAACTTGCGGCTATACCCAGGTTTCGGGCATCCTGATCTGTAAAATTCCTACCCAAGGAGGTGCTTTTTTGATCCCCAAACGACGCCTCTAGGGATGTTGTATAATTTACATTAGAAATGCTGTAGAAAATTCAAATTCATTAGCCCATTGCGTAAAGACGTGGTTTGGATAAGTGTAACATCTAAAACGAAGTTTTAAATTTCGGGGGTTATTTAACAAACCAAGCTCATTAAATTTTATATGGAAATTAACTAAAAATACTGTACTTGAAGCATATTAGTTAAGGAATTTCGGAAATTATTATGGTGGTAATGCAACCACAAACGATGTCATTTGGTTTGGTGTATTTTTTAAAGACAAGGAACTTACAATTTAGAAATAACTTGAAATAATGTAGAAGGCCGAAATTTATTATAGTAACTTGAACAAGAGACGTGGTTTTGGCAAGCATTACACCCAAAACAATGTTCTTGGGGACTTTACAAGTTTGGGGTTGCTGTTTTCATGACACAGCACCTTACAATTTATATGAAAATGAAATACACTTTCGCTTGCCAGTTATTAGATAAGGGGTAAGACGGTCTGATCTTTATGGCTTAAACGTCATTACGTCACAAATGCCGCTGCTTAGTGACATCAGTTGCAGTGAGAGGGTGGTGTTGAAAGTCATTCAAGCAATTTGGATGAGTCTTGTTCATTTCGGCTCATTCAATAATTTCCAACAAATTTCAAAAGTTGGTCCAATTTTAACTTTTTGAATTCGGATGTCCTACAATCTTTAGGAAGGGGGTAGTGGATTTTACCGTTCCTTTAGGAGCCACAACGCATTAAAAAAAGGTTAACTCAGTTTTTTAGAAAAGTTGGAAAAAATTGGTGTTTATTGATCTCTTTTAACAATTTTTCTATTGGACCTTTTTCATCCCTTGATCGACGCAAAATTTTATTTTCTTTTTTTACTAAAGAAGTGTTATTCATAAAATATGGACAGTTTTCGAGTTTTAAGCGAAAAACTAAAAAAAATAATTGAATGGTACAGAACATCTCCTGACTACCATGCTTCGGAGGGCATGTAAAGCTGGCGGTCCCGGCATTGTTACAACGACTGTCGTTAAGTCACACAGATGGCTGTTGCGACCTGAACACGTCTGTATTTAGGGAGTGCCACCCATTCCCATACGATACGGTACGATAATAAAATAAAACAAATACAGTACAAGCTACGTTTCAATCGTTCTGCAAGGATGCTGATACTGGATTTTTTTTAATGAAAAAATTAGTCCAATAGTGAAGAAATGATTGCTTTCTAAATCAATGATCATTCTCTCTTTTTACTATTTCATTGGTCTGTTACTCTAAAATTCTCCAAATCTTATCCTTTATTATTAACTCCGATTAACTCTAGTTGTTATCAAACCCGTATCAAATTCCAAATTTTGCTGAAATTAATTTCCCGGTCGCTTCTTAATTTATTCTTCAATTTCTCTTAAAGCCAAATTCATCACTCCCCTCAAACTTACTCTTAATCTTCCATAAAATTCTTCACAAGTCGATGAAATCTTCCTAAAATTCTATAAAGTTTTTTGCTCAACATCTGCTCAAATTTGTTTTACGTTACACTTCAGCTTTTCACAATTTCCTCTCAAGAATTGCTCAAGCACAGTTATTTTCAGTTTCTTGCTATGTTCTCTTTAAGTTCATATCAAGCTCCTCAAACTTCCCCTCGAACTTCCCTTAACAGAATAAATTAAATAATTTATTAAAAGTTCAGAAGGGCGATGCTTTAGATTGAAAATGTATTGTTTTCCGAAAAGTCGCCAAACTTGGTAATAAATCTTAATTACTGACACAGAACACAAAATGTTTCTTCAACCTGTATCTCCCGAAAGCAACATTAAAAGTATCGCAACACTCTCCTGCGTTCCTGGGTCCACAAATATATAATACTCTACCGCAATATATAAAGAGTTCTTGTAACCTGCAGCAATTTAAATGTCAACTTAAAAGTTACTTAAATGAAAATTGTTTTTACTCCATCGCCGAATATTTCAAATTTCGTAATGAAAAGTAGTATGTTGAATTGTCTATTTTATGTATCTATTGTTTGTCATACTTTATTGTCTCATTAATTGTTTGTCATATACCTATACTTGACGCTTCCTATACAATATCGATAATTGTCAAAAGGAATTATAAATAAATCTAAATCTAAAATCTAAATCTTAATTTACTTCACTATCGTAATTAATGGCACCGCTTCTCTTTTTAAATCCGCTCTCCTAATTACCTTTTGAATGAAATTTTTACTTACACCGCTACGTTTCTAAACGGCTATATACACAATACTTTCGGTATATATAATTAAATTAAAATAGTAACTTATTTATAGTACATTGAAAGCATGAAAATGTGAATTGTGCGACCGAATAACATCCTTTGCCTAATCCAGTTACAGATTTTAATAATAATATATGCAAAAACATTCAACATCTAACAACCATTCACACATTTTATTTACGCTTGACCTAGTTTATACAAAACCTACACCGTGGTCTAATGGCAAAATAAATAAATAAAAACGTTTCAATTCAATTGGAATTGATATACGAGTAGTATACGATGTCGCAGACTTACCTGCAGCAAATAATATAGAATTATGCAATGAAGATTTTGCTCTAAGAGTGTGCTCTTAGTAAAAGACAGGGACTCATGTCAAAACTATATTCTGTACAAATTTGCCCACCCAGTAGCAGTAGTGCAGAATAAGCTGAACTGGGTTTTAACTCGTACTAAATAAAAACACTACGCTTGACTTCCAATTTCATAGTTATCTGAATTTTCCATGTCATCATCAATATTCTGATAAGTCATCACTCATCATCTTTCTCACCATTAGATGGGAATATGTCTATAAAAGCTTATCTTATGACTAATATGTTAAAGAAATGTATAGGAGGTTTCCTAACCGAATTAATAATACTCTCGGGTCGATTAAAAAGCTCCAAAGAGGAACTTATAAAATTTATAGAAACACTTGATTTGTAACAATAGGTATATCAACCAATCAATCAATCTTTATTAGACTCCAAAATGGCAAAACTTTTTACAATATAAATTATAACCAAAACTAAAATGCGATTTTCTCTTCTCTTTTCTTTAGTATCCCCCTCAACCACTACTCCCCTCTTCCAGCACCACACTCCTGCTTCTCACGTCCTTTCCACCTCCTTGCAATTCCATACCAATTACCATGTGTTCTATGTTCCATTTCCATCTCTCCTCATTTCCACATCTGAATCTCTCCATTACTTTAATATTTTATATTCTCTCTCTTCTGTTGTATTTGTGCATCCAGGTCCCTTTTTGTCAGCTCATTTTCCATCCTCCCTCCTACTCCTCTCTCTCTCTCTCCATGACTCTGGTGGTCTCTACTGGAAGACGCTTCCGTTCCATGATTCTGTCCTTTAACTTCTTGCCTATTTTGCCATCTCATTTTCCACTCTGTCAATCGCTGCTCTTTGAGTCCATGAAAAACGCAAACACCTGTGCCCCTTTTCCAATTTCTTTTCCACCAATCTGTGTAATACATATATACAGTTGATCGTTCCCCTCCCTTTTCTGAAGCCCATTTGTGTTTCCTCCAACATCCTTTTCCCTTCCATTTCTCTTCCTAATCCTTCATTCAGTACCATTGCGTAGATTCTATACGCCGTCGTCATTATCGTGATTTCCAATAATTTTCCACGTAGTCTTTGTCGTCCTTTTTGAAAATCGGCAATATTAACCCTTCTTTCCATTCCCCTGTTGTTTCCTAGATTCTTTATCATTTTCTTGACCCTATCTGTTTCTTAAATCCAAGCCTCATTTCCTATCTCGTCCTTGTCTGCCGCTTTCCCTTTCTTCGGTCTTTTTAGCTGCTGCTCGTCTTGTTGTTATCAACTTATCAACTTCCTCTCTTCCATAACCTCTTCTTTCTCCTGCTTTCCTTGTAGTACCTTGTAATTCCTGTAATTGTACTTCCCTCTACCACTTGTTCTATTTTTCTTTTTTCATCTATTTTTTCACCTTCAAAAAATCCTCTGTTTTTACTTCCCTGATTTGCTCTTCGTATTCTTTCTGTTTTGCATCTTTTTTTCTTTACATTTTATTTGTTTTCTTTCTGTACTCTCACCTCTTTTTACTCCATTTCCTTCCTTCTTTCTTTTCTTTTCCTATCATTTCTCTATAATTGCGTTTCTCTCCTATCCCCTCCAGTTATTTGTTTTCACGTTATTGCTTTTTTAATTTTCTACTTTATATTATTCCACAACTCCATAGTATTCCCTTCTATTATTCTTCTCCTTGTTTCTCGAGTTTCCCTCGATACAGCTCCACAGTGTCTCTTGTATCTCCCATCGTCTTTGCGTTTTTTTTATTTCTTGATTCTATCCTTGTTCCTTCAATTCTTCTATTTCTTCCACTATTTTTTCCCTCTTCCTCCCATGTATGTGAATTGCACCTCCCTATCTTCCTTCATATATCCGTTTAAAATTCTCCAACTTGTCTTTTCTGATAATTCCAGTAACACTTCTCCGTCTTCGTTGCACTCTTTATCTCTTAATTTTTCTGCCCATGTCTACCCATTTTTCTTTCAATGCCTGTTCTGGCATTAAAATCTCCCCCAAATATAAGCCCCTTCTTCTTCCCTTCATCTACTATATTTTCTATTTTATATTTAGCGCATTTTCCAAAAGAAAAATGAACGCTATTGTCCGCACTTTGTCCGTCTGTACCACTCCGAGTCCTCTACTCCTACTAGTCCCCGTTCCCTGATCACTTTTTATACATCTGTTAATATACCCCCTTTGTTATTTACATTGCCCCTCTTCGCAAATTGGTTCTTATTTGCTAGGTCGATTTCAAGAAAGATCTAATGGATGTTCTGTAGGAAAATCTTATAGACGGGAGGGTGGTTGAGGGAGGGGACAAAGATTCTTCAAGTTTTTAACATTTTAAAATCGCCACAATTGCTACGAATCTACATGGGAATGTTGTATCCATTGATAACCATTGATTTTAATAGGGTGCAAAGTTATGGTCCCTATAACTTACGAAAGGGTTGTTTGTTTCAGCTGAGATTCTACAGGAAGTGCGCTCCAGAATTGCTTTTTTTTTAGTAAATTGTATATCAGTAAACGTTTGATGATATTTGCACACTTTCAAAAATTGTTTACAAAGCGGCCTTTCGCAAACGGCCATTGCATAAACGAGTCGTCCTAATTTTGAAATGCAGCTGTTGTTAAATTGCGCAAGTGTCTGAAACTACATAAATATAGTAGCCACTCGTTTAAATTAATTCGAATTCAAGTGTTCGCAGTTTATAAGCTTCCGTTTTGGCACCGTTTCATTAAAAAATGACTCCTTTTTCATTCAATTTTTTTCCTAAGCGATACGGACCCGATACGTAATGGTACATTATAATATTAATTGGAATTAAAAGAGTGTGTCCCTTCTATGTCAATCATCGCGGCAAGGCAACCAACACCCAATTAAAATACTTGGCACTGTTACCGCAGGTTACAAAATCGAAGTATCTCGCTCTTATAGAACAAGTGGAAATCTAAAAAAAAATTAAGCCCACAGCCTGTTTTTAATTTCTCAAAATTGTTCACCCAGTTCAATTGGAAACAATCAAACGGCGGTTCATTGTAAATGTAGGTTTATTGTGGACAATTATTAAATATCGTTTTTCGAGTGATATTGAATATGAGCCGGATTAAAAGTCTGGTTTCCGAATGCGAGCCGAGTGGCAACTGAAAATCGTATGCGATTCTTCGTATCTTGCTCAGAAATATATTAGCCCAAATTTGGTTTGTTGTGGTGAACTCAAAGTAGATATCGATGACTCACCATGACTCGATGACAAATGCAAAAAGACAGAAAGAGCGGAATATGTGATGCCGTTTCCAAATATATCGAAAGCTGACAGCGCCGCCGTTAAAGTGTCGTATAGAAGTGGAACATTCCCTTCCGTATTATACAAAAGAGCATATCGACCACTTTGCAGATGTAAGGTTTTCCCTTCTCTGTATAAAACTAGGAAAAGGAATTGGGTCATGAAAACTTACTAATTGGAATAAGTGGACTGTAGCTAAACGTATAAAATCAATAGCGCAAAGTAGGTTAACTGCAGAATTACAAATGGACATCTAAAGTATCAGAAATTTGCATTGGTGCTTTGAAGCACCTGCTGTAATTTCAAATTTGTCACCCTCAGTTCGCCGTTTGCGATCAATTTTGAAGCAAATTAAAACGAATCAGTTTGAGACGCATGTAAATAGAGCGCAAAGGGTGCAGGGTAGGATTGGCACTCTCGGCGGAATTAAATAGGGGGTTGGATTTTGAATACAACGCAAGTAAAAGTTTTTGGTTTTGGAATTGCCATCGTGTTTCAATTAACTAGGTGTTACCATATAATACCAGACTAGATTGAAAATCCACTGATCATATTTTTTCAATATACTAAATTCTACAGCCTTTCAAAAATCATTAACTAACCGGAAAAATGTGTTTTGGATCTTCAAAATATAAACCTGTGGCGAGCGGTCTTTATCCTTCTATTTTTGGAAGTCAAGTTGGATTGAATAATACTAATTTGAAATAAACTGTACGTAAAGAGTGTTATCAGATAGGGTGTAGGTATCGTAATTTTGTGGAAAGAAAACATTTATGTTTAAATCGATACGTCACCTAATTTCACCCTTTCATTGGAACTGGTCCAAATACGAGCTTTATCTTTTATAGTGGGGTGAAACACGCCCTTTTTCAACTTTTGCTATACCTGCAACAAAGAAATGCACAAATACAAATTGTAGACGTTGATCTTTAAAATCTTCTTCACGCAGGTAGACGGCCGTTCACCAATGACAGACGTCCCTTCGAATTTACTGTATCCAACTTTAAGGGCACTTCGTGTTACGTTTAACTTTGTAAACGCGTTTGCATTAACGAACAACTTTTGGCAAAAAATGAGCAGGTGGCCGTATTATCTAATATAAATACGAATTAATTGTTCGAATATACGGTACTCGTAATTTAATTTTAATGAGGGCATTACAAACGGACGACTTCCCAACAGCTGCCTTTGACTTTAAAATACTGTGCCAAGATGCCATGAGTGAGTCTACGTAGTGGTATTCAACAATTAGACATACGAAATGGAAAATGGGAAAATATTTTAGTAAATATTTACTTACTGCTGCAATATTCGTATGTGTTAACCAATGAAAAGATATATACTTGAAATCACGAATCTTTGTCCCTGCGTCATTGATTTGTGAATCAATTTCAGACAAGTTTTTTATCGATTTTGCATACTTGACAGATATTACAGTGTTTTAGCGTATGTCTGAAATTGATTCACAAATCAATGACGCAGGGACAAAGATTCGTGATTTCAAGTTATAAATAGGTATGTATAACCGTTCTTGTTATTCATTTCTTGGGTGTCCCAATGCAAATTGGTACTCCCCTAAAATTCCCCAAAAATCGATGTTTTGTCAAAAATCCAAAATCGGCTGATTTTTAAATTGAGGATGCAAGGTCCCATAAACTTTTAAATGACCCATAATTTCAGAGGTGTTTTTATTACATACACACAACGAGAAATCGGGCTTAAAAAAACCAAAAAGGTTTAAACTAACGAATGTATTGCTCAAAATGACGATTTGTTTTGAAGAAAATCAAAAATTTCAGTTGAAGTTTCAACTAATGCTAGAAGTCCGACTTGCTTCAAAGATTTGTTTTCTGGTGGAGCGGTGAGACAGAAAGTGTACAGACGAGAGAAATAGATATAGAGAAATGATGGAGAAAGAGGGGAGAGAACAGAAAAAAGTAGAAAAGCAAACCTAAAAAAGGGAGAAACAGAAAGAATACGAAGAGCAATCAGGGAAATAAAAACAGAGAAGGATGTTTTGAAAGATGATAAACAAAAATATCTTATCAAGGTCCTACAAGGAAAGCAGGAGAGAAAGGAGGCTATGGTAGAGGTAGGAAGAGAGAAAGTTGAAGGAGTGGAGATAACAAGAGAAGAGATCGAGCAGCAACTAAAAATATTGAAGAAAGGGAAAGCGGCGGGGAGAGACGGGACAGGAAATGAAGTTTGGATTTTCGCCACAGTCAAGGAAAGGATGAGGAATCTAGTAAACAAGGTATGAAAAGGAGGGGATTTACACGAAGAATGGAGAAAGGGTTATGATGCCGATTTTCAGGAGACAAAGGCTATGTGGAAAATTATCAGGGAATCACGACAACGACGACGGCGTATAGAAGCTACGCAACGGTACTGAACGAAAGATTAGAAATGGAAGAGAAGAGAATGTTGGAGGAACGCAAATTGGCTCCAAAAAAAGGAGGAGAATGATCGATATGTATTGCACAGAGAAAAGAAATTGGAAAAACAGAGTGCAGAGGTGTTTTTTGTGAACTAAAAGAGCAGCGTTTAACAATTAACAGAGTGGAAAGGGAAAAGTGATGGAAGATGGGAAAATAGACAAGAAGAATAGAAGGGAAGGAATCTGAAGTATTTTGGACATGTAGGTAAAGGACTAAAACAGAGATATGAGCACTTAACCCAACCTTATTTAATTTCTACATAAGTAACATGGAAAAAGTATTAATCCAAGGCCAAGGTGGAGAGATCGTGGCCGGAAGAAGAAAGCATATGAGGAGGACGCAGCGATAAAGGCAACAGACGTAGACAAATGAAAGAAATGATGGGAAGGATGGAAAGATATATTAGAGACACATAGCAATATGATTCAATTTTAAATGTCATTACCTCATTACTAAGATAGATAATTAACGCAACAATTGTTTTTTACTTTCCTTACTAGAGAGGAAAATCCATTGTCTTCATCGTTTTTAGAGACGAAAGTATTCTTTCTAAAGTAGTTTCAGAAAAGAGAAATGAAATATGTAGGGCACCAAATGCAAAGAAATAATGGGACCAATGCGCAAATAAGAGATCTAAGGAAAAAGGGGGTAATAATAATAATAATAATAATAAAGTTTATTGAGCCTTACATTTAACAAAATGAAATAAAGAAAGCAAAAACACTAAATAAATAAGGTAAGAACGCTCAAAAGGGTATGAATTCGGCTAAGCCGTTTTTCAATTCATCCTTTAACATAGGGTAAAAAAAAGCACTGTAATCGTCTTACAAGTTAGTTTGACTTACAAATTCGCCTACTTCTCTGCAAAAATGATTGAAATTGTTATTAAAAAACTCAGTAGGAATTGAATTTAATAGCAATGGTTCCATATAGCTAAAACAACCTTCGAATTTTTTAGTTTTGTGCTGCGGTGTAGTATATGAATCTACTCTTAAGTTTAGGTTATGAATAGCAGATCTTCTAATCAAGAGGTTACATAAATACTGTGGTATACTAAATTGTAGCAACTTATATAAAAATATAATATACATATACTTAATACGACAGCTGATTTTAAATTCGTGATGTTTTATTAATGCAGGGGTAACATGTTCTCTATAAGGAATATTACAAATATATCTGATACACGAGTTCTGAATCTTTTGTAGTTTTATTTGATTACCTTTAGTTAGGAAAAAATAGTACGCCATGCAACAGTAATCAATATTAGGGTAAATCAACGATTTAATAAGCTTGAGCTTGGTAGTTTCGTTCAATACAAACTTTAAATGATAAATAGACTTAAGCTTTAAGTACGATCTTCTCACTATGTTATTTACATGCTGACGATAAGACATGTGTGGGGAATAGGAGAGAGGAGTTTCAAGAACAATTTCAGAACAAAATAGAAAATGTAGAATATGTGGAGAGGAAGAAGAGAACATAGAACACATCTTATGGAATTGTGAGGGGGTGAAAAGGATAATGAGAAGCAGGAATGAGGTTTGGAAGAGGGAGGAAAAGGTGAGAAATAAATGAGGAGGATATTAAAGAAAAAATCGCATTTTAGTTTTGGTTAGTTATATGCAAGTGCATATACCTAACGTAAAAAGTTTTTCAATTTTGATGTCAAATAAATATTGATTGATTGAATAAAAAGTTTCAAATAATTCAAATTTTAATTAGCGCAGGCGGTAGATGACGCCCGAATTCCGTAATAGTATATTAAGATACAAGTGTATAATCAAGTCTTTAAAGCACGCGCAACGAGTTTAAGGGCACGACGCAAAGCGGAGTGCCTTACGTTGCAAGTGCTTTAAAGACCAATTATACACGTGTATCTTATAGTATTTTTTATTATACCTGCAGTATAATTTAAAAATAGGAAATACAATGAAATCATACCTATTGACGTTATACTCGAATACATGTCTAATTAAGTGGGCTGGGTGTTCGTAATTTCACGATTGCCATGGAAATGTCACTTGACGTTTGCTTATAAAAATCATCGTCTTTATGAATTAAACGATTTCCATTGAAAAAGATAATACACCGTCCATTAAAACGTTTGTTGTAAAATCTAAACAAACGTTGGTAGGTGTAAAATCCAACTCCAGCAAAGCCTATTATAAAGAATATGAAAAGTTGTTTCCATGGATGAATAGGAAGTTACTTACGAATACAGTCTTAAATGCATCCATAATGCTGGCATATATGAAGGAAATGTCAAAGGTATTTAAATCTTCTATATTTTGGTGCATTCATTCAAAACTTTAAAGCAATGCTGCGATTAAAAAGTGGAACAGATTTGGAAGCATACCCTAAATTACGCGCGGTTGTGAAAGTTTCAACCAAAGGATAGGTACAAAAGCCAAAGAAATGTTCTGCATTTACAGAAAGCGACCTAAGAGGATTTTTTATTTCATCCAGATGACAGTTTCAAAAGTCATACTTGAAGTATCGTTACTTAGCAACTTTAAAGCACGTGTGTTTTAAAGGCCCTTTTTCGCACGCATTTGAGTGTTTAAAACGGAGATTGTGATTCAGGTATAATAAAATAGTATATTATGAAACTAGTTTATAATGCAAGGGATTATGGCATGAGTGAATGTTTAACGCATGAGCGAAGCGAATGCGGTAATATCACGAATGTCATAATCCCTTGCATTATAAACAAATTTCATACGCTATTTTATCGCCGACTAGAACTTTTCAAAAATAAAAATTCTGATCGATAAACTTAAATCTGAAATACCTAAATCTAAAATTACATCAAAGCGGTTTTAAACATTACCATGGTTTTTGATAGCTCGCTTTTGTTAATAAATAAATAAAGCGGCGCCATTTGCACAAAACACGCACAAAACATGAATTTCGCGGAAGATTTGAGTTTGTGTGATGCAATTTTAAAGAAAGCGGAAGAAGCGGAATCCAGTTTGTGTCCAAAGAAATCAGAAGACTTTTACAAAAAGGAATTTGAAAAATTTTGTCCCTGGATGCGGAACAATAATGCCGAAATTGTGACAGAGAAGGTTTTGCTGGCGTATTTTCTGGATCAGGTAGATCAATTAGACAGTAAATAATTATATACCTAATTGTAATTATTGTTTCTTCCGTTTTAGTCAAAAAATTACAAGTCCTCGTCATTGTGGTGCATGTACTCCAAGTTGAAATGTATGTTACGAATAAAAAATGACATTGACATTAGCCAGTTTTCTAAACTTTCTGCTTTTTTAAAAAAGTGTTCAGTTGGGTATTCAGCAGAAAAATCTTTGGTGTTCTCAAAGAATCAGTTAATAAATTTTTTGACCTCGGCTTGTGACGAACAATATCTCCTTATGAAGGTGGGTGGGTTTCTCTTATTGCTACAAAAGGTTACTATAAAAGTATGATTTTAGGTTGTTGCAATATTTGGATTATTTGGTGCTTGCAGAAGGATAGAGTTTTACAATTTATGTGTAAGCGATGTCCAAGAAGAGGGTGCAGTTTTTGTGGTGAATCTCAAAGATACGAAAACACATCAACCCAGAACATTCACAATTTTAAATGATGATAACATGAATTACACTGAGCTCATTAAAAAGTACATAAATTTAAGACCAAAGCATGTTAAAATAGAGAAGTTCTTTCTATTCTATGGTGCGGGAAAGTGTACGTGTAATCCCATTGGCATCAATACCTTTGGTCAAATTCCTCGTAAAATTGCCAAATATCTGAACCTTCCTAATGCAGATCAGTTCACTGGTCATTCATTTCGCAGAACGTCTGCTACAATCCTTGCAGATAGTGGCGCAGACATTCGAACATTGAAAAGACATGGTGACTGGAAAAGCGATGCTGTTGCGGAAGGGTAGGTATGTGGCGGATTCACGAGAAAACAAGAACAAAATTGCTAGAACCTTAGGATCTGTTAACACTGTTAGCTGCCAGAGAATCAGGGATTTGGCATCTTCATCAACTATCTCAGTATCTGGAATTACTAGTGCATCATCGACTACAAATGAATGTGTTCTTCAATCTAGTTCAGGCATTTCAATTTCCGGAAATTCAAATTGTACTATTACTATTAACATTAATAAATAATATATCAACAATCAGCTTAAATTTGTTGTCAAGGCGACTTTATGGCACAACTTTATGGCACGTGCCATAAAGTGACGGATTATTAATGATTTTGACATTCATAATCATAGCATTCTAATGCTAGTCGGCGATAAAAGTTTTTTAATGTATTTCTAACTTACCTATCTTAAAATATGCCGATGATTTTTATGTTTTATGAGACTTTTTAATACCTAATATATTTCTTTAGCACCTAAATATATGGTTGTATGAGCTACAATAATGATTTCACCTTTGAAAAAGAAATAATTACCTAGTCCTAATTATGCTCATCAGATACAGCAAAAGACTGTAATCTAATTTCATGCTAGATTAATAAGGTGGTGGATTGAAAACGAAAGAAAATTATTTTTGGGTATTTAGGGGTTATTTTTTGGAAAAAAACACTATCATACATCTGTTCAATACTAGTTAAGTTTTTAATTGCATGATAAGTCCATAGTTGGAATGGTGTACTTTTTTTGAATTAGGAAAGTAATATTTCTTTAATTTAAAAAGGGAGGGATCGGATTTACACACTAAAGCAATTTTTTGCACATACGGTACAGGAATGTGCGATTTTCGTTAAGAGAAAAAAGGGCGTTTTTTGTTTGGTCAGGGTGTAGAAACGGTTTACCACTAAAGGGATTTCAATACTCCTTTCTTTCAAATATTTTCTGCCCTAATTAATTTAGAGCAAAGTAAATAGGTTTTTTGTAGCTTGGAACAATTCTGTGTCTGCTCATTTATTATTTTTATATATTTTATATATTTACATTATACATACTCGTAGTGACATAACAAAGTGAAATTTAGCGTAGATTAAAATTCTATGACATTTCATACGAAAGTACATCCTGTATGGTATGTTATATAGTTGAGAGCTGGAGAAATTGTTTTAATAGTGCTATTAGTACATACATATTATAGTATAATAAATAAATGGGCAGGACCATAATATGGCATACCTAGATACCTTTGCACCCCCTATTTTAAGGGGGCCGGCTCCATCGTACCGGAAATAGGGAATAATTATGAAAAAAATGAAATAAAATATAAATTGCTGCTACACCTAATCACCCATACTCACGCTTTAATAGAAAAAAATTAATAACATTTAATACTCAGGCCGGGGAATTTTTTACGAAGGGGGAAGACTCATGATTACATGACATGACATATTTCCATGCTGCTAGAATCAAACGCGATATTAACAAAAAATAACATCATTTTTGACTATTTGAAATAGGTTCGATTAGAGTCACTGTACCAGCATGGCATTTTTCGGACCTTCTTTATTTGCTCTTTGATTTTCTTCAACCTCGCTTTGATCTTTACTGAAAACGAAAGAGAAATACTTTCGATTAATTAATGTTAATGGTGGATTTTTGAAACAGCATTCAGGCTCAATTTTAGGTATTAGGGAGGCTTCTTTTAGAATAAAGCTCCCTTATAATCTCTTCAATATTTAATTTATAATTACATGATAGTAATTCATAACTTCGATTATCTATTATTTGTTACATACTAAGGTAATGCATACATTTTATTTACGCTAGGCCTGAAAATAAATGACCTGCTGCAAACGTAAAAGGATACTTATTTTGTAAGGGGTGAACGTGTTAAAAATGTTTCTTCGGCTTAAGTTCATCGCGACTGATGTAAAGCTAATGTAGTGTAGATTTTTTCATATAAAATAACGAAATATTAATCAATTTTCGGGTAAAACCGATCATACTTTAAATAACCAAGTGCTTCGTGCGTTCCTGTATGCTGAAACGGTGTAGAGGTGCAGATAGTTTTATTCATGGAATAAGTACCTATTATTTTCTATTACCGGTGGTAAGTATAGGTAAAGGAAAAGGCGGGGTCACTATTAGTGGCATAAGCAAGTACCTGCAGACAATTTGGCTCCCAGGTATCTGTGTAAGGGGCCTGCAGTCCTACCGTACCGGAAATAGCGTTTAATGATGGAAAAAATGAAATAAAAATAAATTGCTTATGCACCTGATCATCCATATCTACCTTTTAATAGAAAAAAATTAATTAATATTCAATTTTTGAAGCTTGGCAATATGTAATTTGCAAGGGGCGAAGGGGACTCGTGATTGGATTTTGATCCTCTCACGCTGAAAGTTTTAAGTAAGTCCGAAAAAGGGAGTGGAGTGAATACTCCAAGTCAAGTGCTCATCCCCGCAGATTTGAAAAAAATTTCTCTTCAACATTAACATTCATTTAACTATTAAATGAGGTAAGCGATGTAAGAATATACCGATTTGGCCTTTTGAACGACGAACGTTTCGTTTAAAAATACATACCTATATAATATGTCAAAACTGTTTTGACTGTTTTTCTATTAAATACACAAAAAACTTACTCAACCATCAATTTAATGAAATTCTGACCATTTTAATTTCCAGGTCAAGAACTAGGTCTACTATTCTCAGTTGAAAAATGGTCATATACTAAATTTCATCAAGATCTGAATTTCTCTGCGCCCTTCTTTAGGGTATAATAGGCATTGTATATCCAAAAACTTAGTCTCTAGTTCTATCCTTCTATTCGCTATAATGGGTGCGAAAAAAACGTGTATTTTGGGACTTTTGGAGATTTGCAAAAATCTTGTGCTTTTTAAAATAAACGGTATGGAAAAGTCCAATTTTAGTGAAATTTATTGTGGAGTTTAGTGAAAGATGAATGACATGGATTTTAAACTGAAAATTGTTCAAGAAAAATCCGTCAATGGTTAGGGGTCATAATTCAAATTTCGATTTTTATTACAACAGTGGTCTCCTTTTACTGAGCTTTTTGCTGTTGTCAAAAAGATGTAAAACTACCAAAATTGTACAGGGGGTAAGTAACAGTGTTTAAAGCAATAGTGGCAAAGAATTGTAATAGTTTCCACCTCGGGGGTAAATAGGTAGAACTAAGCAGATATTGATTGCTGCGAATCAAAGAATAACAGAGACTAAAAAATTTGCATTATGAAATATTCTGCAATTATGTTTGTATATAAGATTCTAGAATGGAGATCCAAAACACAAACCATTCCCCATAAAGTTTAATTGTTGTAAAATTCAAATTATCGGTGAGTGACATCATTTTAAAAAGCGTACAACGCTACTAGTGTCGGCAAAAAATGCCATCATCAGGTTTACAGTTACAGTCATCTTAAGGTTTAAGGGTGCAAATTATTTAAAAAAATTGAAATTTGAAGACGTCAAAGTTACATCATGAAGTAGAAAAATATATGTGTTGTAAATTATACAACAAGAGTAGACCATGGGGCAAAACATATTATTTAAATTATGTCAACATATTAAATAGTAGAAAGGGTGCAATTGAGTAAGTTAAATTTCATAAAATTGAATTCAGACGATTTTTAAAACGATCATGAAAGCTGTGATAATGCCGTCTATGGTCCCATGGTCGTTAGTACCTTTCGAAGATTAAATTTTAACTGTAGCAAAATTTTATAAAGAAGCATGTCTCCTTTCGCAGTATCGGTTCTTTATTGTCCATAGCTCCATACCCATATACATCAGTCATGTTCATGTACCTAAGTACCTTTGGAAACGTTTCATGTAATGTATCCATCTTCCCGGACGCGGAAAAAATTGGAAAAAAAATGTCGTAGGGTCTGAAAGGAGGAGGAAGCACAGCTTTTTTATTGCAAAATAAAAGATAATTTTCGATTAAAACACCTGTTTTTCAGGGGGATGAAAAATCTATTTTTTTCGTCGTACAGAACTGCGCGAGGAAGCAAAATTGGCGTAAAGGCTTATGTTTTAGTAAAAGTATTCCGATTGGAAAATTTCGAGAAAATCGCCAAAAATTGAAAAAGCAGTTTTTCGATATACACGTTTCTTTTGCTTCCTTATGCTCAACTATCTTAATTCAAACATCTTTTTTCTGCTTTTTACCGGAATAAAAGCAATTAGAAGTAAACTAGAGTTCTTTTGTTCCTGAACAATTTGTTTTTCGTCACCGACTGTTCTCCCTTCTGTACGATGAAAAATAGATTTTTCATCTCAACGAAAAAGAGGTGTTTTTTCGAAAACCCTGAACATCTCGGAAATTACTTCTTGTTTTTTCATAAAAAATGCTATGTACCCTCCAAATTTGAGACTTCTACGACTTTTTCGCAAAAATAAAGATATAAAACGAAAAAAAAACAGTTTCAGGTTATGGCGTTATGTGCAAAACAAGTAGATACAAAAGTTCACACGGGCGGACTGGCACGGGGAGGCGGGTGGCGATTGCCACCTAGCCTGTAGATCATAATGGCCCGTTGGAAATTTATAAGTGTGTGCTGTATTTAGTTTCTTGCACTATTAATAAATTATTAACACGTTTCTCTAATTGGGGTTGATGTTAGGTTGTTAAAAAATTCTGTTTTAATTGAAGTGTTTTACAATGAATTTATCATTTTTTGTCGTAGCATGAAAGTGCTGAAATACAATGATAGGCGACGCACCTCGTGTGGATTGTATATTTTGTTACTTTTAATTATCAGCTGCAATTAAAAAAAAACTGTATGGTAATTGATTTTCGAGAAAGGAGTACTTTAAAATGTTTTTGTGGTGCACCTCAGAGCTAACCCCCCCCCCTCGCCACCTTCATTACTACACTAATACTTTAATGGCCCGTAAGTATCCAGTTCGCCCCTGTGTATAACCTTCCTTTTTTACCAAAATACAGGCCACATTCTATAAGAAATTTTTTTTCCGGGTCGATCTGACACATTTTTTTTTTCGGGGCTCAAAAAAAGGCAGTGTATAACCTTCTTTTTTTACCAAAAATCGACTACACCAAAATTTCTCGGGAAAACACTTTTTCTTATTAATTTTGGTGCGTAGAATCCAAAACAATTCGTACTTTTTCGATCAGACTTCTCAATAAAAAGTTATAGACTAGAAACCAATGTCGAAAAAAAATTCAAAGGGCTGTAACTTTTGAACTAGTAGCCCAATCTTGGAACTGTTTAAAATTATGGATTCTACGGACCACATTCTATAAGAACATTTTTTTCCGGGTCAATCTGAGACAATTTTTATTTCGGGGTTCAAAAAAAGGCAGTGTTTAACCTTCCTATTTTACCAAAAATCGACTGCACCAAAATTTCTCGGGAAAAAAACGGACTGGCACGGGGGGGGGGGGTGGCGATTGCCACCTAGCCTGTAGATCATAATGGCCCGTTGGAAATTTATAAGTATGTGCTGTATTTAGTTTCTTGCACTATTAATAAATTATTAACACGTTTCTCTAATTGGGGTTGATGTTAGGTTGTTAAAAAATTCTGTTTTAATTGAAGTGTTTTACAATGAATTTATCTTTTTTTGTCGTAGCATGAAAGTGCTGAAATACAATGATAGGCGACGCACCTCGTGTGGATTGTATATTTTGTTACTTTTAATTATCAGCTGCAATTAAAAAAAAACTGTATGGTAATTTATTTTCGAGAAAGGAGTACTTTAAAATGTTTTTGTGGTGCACCTCAGAGCTAACCCCCCCCCCCCCCCCCGCCACTTTCATTACTACACTAATACTTTAATGGCCCGTAAACTATGCCATTCCACCTGGCCCGCAGTTACCCAGTCCGCCCCTGAAAGTTCATTTTGTATTACCTACCACGCAAAATGCCACTTTCCGCCCCTTTCAACCCTCGAGACTTGGCCCGAGGAAAAATTCAGCTGTTTTCATTATTTTTCGCTGACTATTATGAAATATTGAAATACGATGCGACGCTACAAGTTACTACCAAGCTACTACCAGGACATTTCCCACAGAGGTCCTTCGGGAATATACTTTTGTTACCAAAATCGCAAAGCTTGATGTTATGCTAATATCAAACGTTTATTAATTGATCTCGGAGATTATTTGAACTGCAGTCTCTCAGATGAAAACTCAAGGAAAAACTAAGCTCTGGTTGGTTCGCGTGTTTACAATAAAATGAGGATAGTTTGCAAGAAAAGGATGATAGATCGGTAGGGCAGCGTAACACGAAAATCCAAATTGTAGCAAAACATTCCACTGTTCCACTGGCACCGAACGTATTCTCCCGACACGTCATCAGTTCAGGATGCATGCGGAAAAACCAGCGCGAGAAAACCGACGCACGGTTCACTTTAGCTGGGAGTCGCTTCTGATCCATAAAATAAAAATCGGCAACTTCTAGAGAGCGTCTTTTCTGATTCTGTACGTCATGGGGGAATGTGAATGTTAAAATTCGCGATACCTTTCTCGTCTTTGTGCTCATTTTTCTAATTGTAGTCCTTCGTAAATCACACGGTCGAAGTTCATTAACGGTTGCGGGTCAGAGCGAATCCGCAAAGTGGCGTGATAGCGGCATTAATTAAATTAAAAAGTTAAACAGGAAGGGCGCACAAAAAGCGATTGCCGGTGGAAACTCCAGAGAAAGGAAATTAAACAAAAGATACCGTAGCCGCTACTGACTAACGAACGCGGCCACCTACTTTTCGACTTTTGGGGGGCGCCCCGACGACTTTCGGGCGTTTGATTTCATTGCACGCAGCACAAATTACGATAAGATTCCAAGACAATATTACGGTCATTGCTCTTAATTAAATAAAATACTCGCGCGTCTCCTTTTTTTCATCGGACGGAGCTCGGTTGGCAGATGTCGCACTTTTGGTTCCGGTACCATTTTTGCAGTTTTTCGATTTAGTTAGTACTAGAAGCGCGCGGCATAGAATCCAAGGTCGATATCGGCACGTGGATGTGCTTAGTGACCCAATTTCAGCTACCGGAAAAATACGAGGACAGACGAGGGGCACTGATCAATACTTGAAAGCGAGCGTACTATAAAATAATTTCTTTGTTCCACTTTAGTTTGGAATGGCGTCGACGTAACTTGCCACCTTCTTCTGGTGCGCATTTAATTTTTTTTGTGTGATTGTGCTGTAGTTAGTGATGCTATCATCAGTCGTCGACGCAATTGTCTCAGGTGCGCGCGGTTAGAAAAGGGAGTTTTTTTTTGGTGTGGTACAAAGTATCGCCAGCTCCGCTAATTTTGAGTGATCAGTGATCGGTTGGGAACTCAAAAAATGCGTTTCATCGCGAATTGCGTTACGCAACTTTGTACTATAGGAGTACACGTGTAGGGCGGTCATCGAACCGCCACGTGTCGTAGTGCAATAAAGACGGAGTGAGTTGTTGGTTGGAGGCGCGCTTTCTCTATCCTATTGTAAGGGAGGTAAGGCGAGATCGTAAAGGACTTTCTCACAGCGATAGAGAGGCATAATTTAGTGCGCAGTTCGTCACAGTCTAAACTCACGGACGCCACTCTTTCGCAAGGAGTGGGGATTGTGAACTCGGCCAATGCGGAGGACTAATAGAATTCCCCCCTCTAGAAGACCTGCGGTGAGTTTATGAAAATTCTTCACTTCTTATTCCAACAGAGATAGAGGTGAAGTTAGTGTGTTTGAGTCATCAGTGAAGCAATAGTTCTTTGTGTGTGTAACGGTCGAGGGTGTAAGTGATGGCCATTTATTCTCAAATTAATCGGGCGTTTATTAACTATTTTCGGCTAACAATTAAAACGCGGCGATTTTTACGCGACCCAGTTTTTTGCAACTTCCGCATTGCAAACATGACGCGGCCATCTTGTTCAGCGGTTCCATTCGTGCTTCCGCAATTTTTTTTGTATGAAACCCGCGCCGTGTCTGATTTTTTCTTTTTAGGTGACGAGTTTGTGAACATTAGTGCTAACGGTTTTTTTTTTTGCAAAAACCCGCCGTTTTCGCCTACTGTGATTTACGAAGAACCGATGGGTGAGCAGGGGAGAGGAAGTAGGCTCACTTTATTTTAATTAGTCAGTCTTTTTCTCTCTCCTATTAATCCATTTAAAGTACAACACACAGACATTCTTCTTGCTAGGAAAACAGAAATGGCGTCCCCTGCTGTCATGGGGTTGGCTGATTCGTATCCCTCATTTTGGACGGCCCCCTTTCGACCTTGATCATTGGGGTTGAAACATGTTCTTTGTGAAGGCGTGTTTGGGTTTCATAAATTTTAAATCAATTGAACGGTCGCCAAACAGTGGAAATTCCCCCTAGTCAAACTAGAAAATGTTTAGTATCGTTAGCTTGTCTAGCATTCGTTTTCCTATTAGTTGATTGTAGTCGTATATTCGGAGTTGTCCGGGCCAATCAGAACGAAGTAACGCGGCCCTGGCACTCCCAAACTTTCCATAGCAACAAGCTTTGTCACGCACCGAAGCGTGTATCGCAAATTTACTTCCCTAAAAAACCGTTAAAAATATCCTATTCAAAAATCGCCGCCATTATTGATATCTTATTTACGTTATACTTGTAGTAAATAACGGATAAGACCGATAAAGCATGTAGTACGTAACGGTTTTTGCCAACGTGTTTAGCGTCTCTAAAATTTTTAAGTGGCACATGACGATGGCGTATTTAAAAACCGTTAAAATTGCGTAACCAACACTGTACGCGTCTTTTAGAGTAGCCGAACGTTTGTTAATTTTTCCTTGTAATGTAATGACAAATACTTGGATTACTCTGCACTTGGCTCTCACCTTCATTGTCCATAAACGTTGTACGTCAACAGAATACTTTCAAAGAATTTGTCATTGCAATAAACTTGTGTAAACTGCATTGTTGTATTTCTTAATAAATAAATGTGCACCAGTTGCGGGTTTTGAGCAAAAACTGTCGGAATTATTTACTCAATAAAAGTGTAATATTTGTAAGCGTTGTAAAATGCTTAAAGGTAACATTGGAGGGGGCTCTGATGTAATGGATCAGATGTAATTGTATGGTTGAATGTCGACATGATTTCCTCCTTTCTCCAAAACTGTTCCGTGTGTTCGTTGTAAACGCCAAATATTTATTTAAAACGTCCATAAACAAATATCAAAAATATTTAAATTGAAAGGGGATATTGTCGATTTTAACGGTTTAGAACATATGTTCGTGTCTAGGAAGAATAAGTGGGCGTACTTGAATCAATTCTTTATATTTTGTTAAGCATTTCTTTTGTAATTTTACGATAATATTTTACTCTATGGAGGTTGAGTAGAAAGGTAGGTACTATGTCTTACACGAATAACTGAATCAACAAAAAGGTCAATTGTTTTTCCTGTCAATTGTTCTTTACTAATTTATATTTATGGCATTTTCCAATATTTTTTTCATGCGTATATTCATTGTGCAAAAAAATTCTTCAGCATCAATAACAAAATTTGCATAAGTGCTTTATTGTTTAATCACTTTGTTCTGTGTTTGTTAAAATTTCTAGTTAGCGATATACTTAATCAATGGATTACGAGTACCCGATGTACAAAGGATGTAGGTAGTAGGTACGTCATCAACGGAATAATAATTGATCCCATTTTTTAACGTCTTTTATTCTGGAAATATTGAGATTTATTGGAAAAAGTAATATTCCTCGATAAAAATTCAATTACAAAGAGTTTGTAATTTAAATTGAATATCAACAGCTTGGAGATAGAACTTTTCAGAAGATCAATTTAAATTGAAATTCTTCATTAGTATTTTGTCGAAAGAATGCAAATATCCTTGACCGTGTAGTTTTAAACAATGTTAACCATCACTTGTACGTGCAGAACTTTCGAGTGCTTCGGATCAAACCAGATGCCACTTTAAGTTAAAAATAACATTAAAGTAACAAGTACTTTGAACGCATTCTTCATTGATATCAATGCTATGTGTTATAGGCTGTTATAAAATGGACGGAAAATTTCCGGCGCACCCAATGAAATTAATATAGGTAAATAATAATACGGATACAGGGCGAATGTAGTCTGGAACAGTAGGTGATCATTTTTGAAAAAAATCCTGGAATACATCAATTTTTATTTGTTTTCGAGATATGACGTAAGCGATAATTAATTACTAATGTTTTCAAACTAAAGGCCGTTATCTCGAATATGTCATACTTTTTTAGCGTTTTTGGTCTTGGAATTTCATGCTCTTTCCAAATTCAGCACAAAAAATGGGTTTCCATTTAAAATAATTACCTATCACTTACGTCATATCTCAAAAACAAAAGACGATCCTGAACTGAGAGGATTTTTTTCAAAGATTTATTGTAGTAGTTCCAGATTTTCCACTGGTACTGTCGACTATTAAGCCTAGGCACATGAAAATTCGTACAAGCTAAAAGTTGCGGGTAATTTAATCAAGTTAGTAAAATAAATTCTGCAAGTTTTCGAATTTTTTGCATGAGACATGAGGTAACGTTTGAATGCCAGGTGACACGGTGCTGGTGGGCAATTTCGATTTTAAGTTCATTTTATAGTAAAGAATAGCAGGTGTATTTGATCTAACCTGCAGGTGAACTGTGTTAGACGGGTACCTAACAAGGATTTTTTTGTGAAACGTATGGAGCATTTCCGCCTAGAGGCAATTTCAAATTTTTGAAATTTCCATAACATTGGAAAAAGCCTACTTTTTTATTTAGAACAGTTTCTCTATTTTTTTCAGTGACACCTTATCAAGGGTGTTCATTTTATTTCGTCCCCTATTGCCATCTCGGGAAATATAAGAAATACGAGGTCGGTTAAATTAGCAAATTTATTTTACAAGACTATTTTAATGAGCACGAACCAGTGGTTCACAAACTGTGGATACCAACTTTTTCATGGAACTATATTTTTTTAAGTTCTTTATTCAGTGATATAATATTTGTATACCCTTAGATAACGATTTTTATGAGAAAATGCATGTTACATCAGTTTTATTTTAAATAAAATGGGTAAAATAAACGTGTCATGAACGATACACATGAATGTGCAAAACAATTACTTTGAAACCGAGGGGTCATCCATCAAGCAAACAACTGTACACCTAATGCCGATTCGACAGTGTTTAGTATTTCATTTATTTTTTGTAAAACTTATTGCCCCAAACAATTTAGCTACCTTTGTTGCTGAGATATTTTTCAATGCAACACCTTGTATATCTTAACGTCAATTTGTGCATTTGTGTCCTCATTATATTGATGTATCATATTTTTTTTTTAATTTTAGTCACGAACAAAAAATGAAAACATTTTTTAAGATTTTTGAATAGTAGGCTATGGATTCATGGAAATTTTGTTTTGTTTATTGTACCTATCCATGGTAACTAAGACCATTCCTAAATTTTTAAAAATATGATTTAATATAATATACAGGGTGGGCCATTCGTATGTGGGTGGAAGATTGTGGATTTCTTAACGCACATAATATTTAAAATTCATTATCGGGGTATGTTGAATGACTCTTAAGGCTACAATCTAAAAATATTTTAACGAAATTGCAATTGTTATACAAGGTGATCTTTCAGTTGCATTTTTTTAATGGAACCCCTGTATATTATTACATACATATTTCGATTCCTTGGTCAATTTTAGTGCGACTTCACACATGATATCTAAAATGAGTCGTTTAGCCGCAATTCGTCATTTTTTCAGAAAGTACATGTCCAGTAATATCGCAGTTATGATAAAACCAGTAGGTAGTGGATAACCCCTCGTTTGAAACTAAAACATAACACATTTACAAACACTGATCCTCCATTTTCGTTAATACATAACTATTCTTAGGAACAGATTACTTCTTAGTGATGATCTTAATGACTAATCAATATTATTTAAACATTTTCTATTCTGTTGCTGTAAATCTGGATACGCATTACTGTAAACTTTACCCTTTAAATAGTCCCATAAAAAATCTAATTTAAATCCGGCGACCTGGCTTCCCCATGAAATAGGGCTGTTAGCACCAATCCACTGATTGGGGATCATATCATTTAAATGTTGCGTTACCCTTGGCGCATTATGGGCAGGTGCACCGTCTTGTTGATAATATAAATCTCGTACAATGTTAAGGGCACATCATGTAGCATATTTGCTAACGTGTTTCTTAAAAATTATAAATAGCGTTCACTTGTGAGGGCACCTTCATACATATGAATACAAATGAAATTTGTAAAAATGCAATACTGAAAATGCTGTTTTAACTCCCAAAATTGGTAAAAATCACGCAGTTTCAGCGCTCAAAATTGGTAACAAAACGTGTTGGCTGATAAAATACGACCTTCGCTTCGCTTGATGTACAATTATCATGTCCAGTGGCGTCCTGATTGAGAGAGATATGTGTAAAAAATCCTTGAGAGTATACAGTGTATGTTGAGTATACCCTATGGGAACTGGAACACCACGGGTTATCAACGGCAGTCCGACAAGCTACTCCAAAAAAACTCTCAATAACATCCCCCTTGAAATTAAACAACTAGTCGCTCAAAAGCGGAAAACCAGAGCTCAATGGCAAAAAACTCGCTATCCAGTATCCATCAGATAAAACTAAACTAAACAACCTAAGTAATCTACTAAAGGCAAAACTCAAAAACAAAAATTACGTATCAAACCTGAACAGGCATGACAACTCACTCTGGAAACCAATAAATTAGATCCTCCCTAAAATCATCCCCGCCTATAAGAAAACTACCGCCAGCACTGGGGTGGAGTAAAAGTGTCAAGGAGAAAACGGACTTGTTTGCTTATCATCTATTGATCTATCCGGTATCTTTCAACCACATAAAGACACACTCATCAACCCATTTCCAGAAACCTTACTCTCCGTAGTTCCAAAGCTCAAGAAGACACCAGGGCTGGACCAAATTACACACAGAATGCTACGAGAACTTCCAAGAAAGGCAATAGCCTGGCCTAAATCTTCAATGCAATACTACGACTTCAGTATTGGCCTACAGAATTTAAAAAGGTCGATATAATATTATTGATGTATGTCTCCATGTTGGTTACTTACTTTTCTTATTTGGATTACTAGGTATTAGGTAAGTAATTAAAATATTTTTTCCTTTAGGTTATCGATTTCGCTATTTATTAATGTAGCACCTTCGGACCTTTGCGTCGATATAATACTTATCGCCAAGTCAGGTAAGATTCCGGGTATGTAACCTCGCCCCATAAGCTTATTGTCGGGGACCTTCAAACTCTATGGAAGGCTTGTGCTAAGAATACTTCATCCTGAATTTACAACAACAAATTGGATTATTGAGATATTTCTTTGGAATTTTAACAAAAGTTGCTTCTAGCAAAGTCAAACATATCGCATATTGTAAACATCAGGTATGCGCATGAGCATATTGTGCAATGTCACCTTTCTTACTTATAGATATTTTTTGAAATGACCATAGGTATATGCTTCTAGTTAGGATAATTATTTTGACATTTCTTGGACGTTTTAACACAGTATTAAAACACAGTACACAAACCACACATAAAAGCCAAAAATCGGCTGAGAAGACTATGGACCAGAACGAACGCAGGTCACTCATCAAAACCCAATCGACTCATACGAGAAGTCAAACTCGAATTAGATGAATATAGAATATCTAATTACCAAAGGTACATTTCTGATTTACAACACAGGGTGAGGTACAAGAAGAATTCTAAATCGACAACCGCAGGTCTTCATGCGACGCTGAAGCAGTACACCAGGAAATAATCACGGACTTACCCAGGATTGCCTACCTCACCCGGAGAACTACTCGGCCACATCCACATTCTGCCCACCAAAAAATTCCCAGGCCATGGACTTATCGCAAATATAATCTCCCACCAAAAATAGTAGTTTACCTACCTATATTATTCAATGCCTGACTAAGCATTGGATACTTTCTCAACAACACCTGGAAATACGCACATGTTTTAGTCTTTCCTAAACTTTGCAAATTGAAAATTAGTGGTTGGCGTCTAGTACTAAGACAGGAAAACATTAGTAAGGGATATATCTCTCTGACCCCACAAAATTAACATATCCTACTTAGACATTTTAACCATCCAAATAGTTCTATTTTGTTACCAATGCACTACCCTATAAAAACACTTATAATAAATAAAAGAACTTCCCACATTCCAAGTCCAAGTGCCATGCAAAATGCTCGGGGACCTTCCTGGCTGAAATTCGTAATCCCCCTAGTGGGAAGCGCATGATATACCTACCTTCAATGTTCTTTAGGTTTTTCGCTATACCGTAGCTAGTCGAGCAAAGTATAAAAAATTGCTGTGGCTAGCACAGATAGTGAATGTTTTCACAAATTTAACGCTTTGGGACATCGAATCTAGCTTCCCTATAACGAAGATTCCGCACCTCACGGACTCCAGGTCTCTTTCTTACAATTATGGTGTAAGTGGTTGGTTTTGGGGAAGAATGTGGAACGGGGTGGTCTGGACTGCAGGGCCGCCGATAAGGGGGGTCAGCCGGGGCATTTGCCCCGGGGCCCGGTCGTATTCTGGGGGCCCGGCCAAAAGAGATTTTGAAACCTGTTTTTTAGCAGAAATCTACATATGCATATCTCTATATGAGAGAGTAGAATATAAAAAAATGCACAGCAGAAGATTTAAAAAACCATACCATTGAGCAAAATTTCCCAATTACGGCACAGCGGCAGAAGGCTCGCTAGGTAAAAAACCGTTTGGGATCGACTATGGGTCAAGATCGTTAGATCAATCTCGGTACATTATTAGCTCTTGAAGCGCAACTTGCTAGAGAAATTAATTTTGAGCGAGTGATTTTCACTTTTGCTAATAAGAAAATCCGCAGAATTACATTGTAATTTGGTTATTTGAATTCTAGCAATTCATAATAAATTATGAAAACTACTGTGTCTGCATGAAAATTATTCAAATGTTCTCCTTTCAAATCTAAGTAGTCAAGATTGAAAATGTCTAGTTTAAGATAAGGGTGATGGACAATAAAAATTTCAATTATAGGGGCCCGGTCAAATAATATTCCCGGGGCCCGTCGAGGCTAACAGCGACCTTGGTCTGGGGTGTATGAAATATTCGACAGCCAGCGTCCGAAGATGGTGTAGGGAAAAGAACATTGAATCTTTCCTTTTACGGAAGAGGGCAATTTGCGTCGATGAGGAGACCAAATTTAACTCCATCCAACATGCCATCCCCTTAAGTGGGATTGTCGCGCCCTGCGAAAGATTGCTACATTTTTCAACCAAGCCTAAGTTTCTGTTTGGTGTATTTCAGACTAGGTACCCTTTACAATATTCAAAGGGTTGATGAGGACCCAGGTAATTCGCCTTAGTTTTAATGTAGTGGATCCATTATCTCATATTTGGGATATATACACGGTGCCCATCGTACGATTAGTTTATCATAAAAAAATTAAAAACGAAAATCAGTTTCGTTTTTGCGATATTAACAAAATTATTAAAGAAATTTTAAATTTCTTCTCAGATTAGATATTATTCAGCATGAAAATTCCCAACTTTGCCCCCATTTAACCCACTTTCTATCTCTTAAGATAAACGAAACTCCAAAAATGGAGACCGTGTATACAGAGTGGCCCAACGAGAAGTATACAGAGGGCTTTTAAGGTATTAAATTTAGAAATTTCAAAAAATCCTCGAACACGTCAATTTTGTATTCGAGGGGGACAACTTTTGGAATACAAATCACGAACCGAAGTCTTCACCCCTCTACGTAGGACGCTTAACCCCTAAAATTTTAAATGGAATCCTATGGCAAATGGCACATTATTTGAAAGCCAATTTAATAGTGATTACTAATCTGCTTTGCTTTTTAAATTCTATTGATTCGTTTCGGAGATATTCGCAGTTGAAATTGTTTTTTCTAAAAAAAACCAAACAAATGCGATCTAAGTCACCTTGTATTAAAAAAAGGTTTAAATTGTGCAAAAAATAACAAATAACTTTAAACAGACAACATTTATTTCAATAGATGCTCGAATTGCCTTCCGCCTGCGTCCATGCAAAAATAAAGATTTGCTTCAAAACGCTGCCGTACATGTTGCAAGATTTCAGGGGTAATCGCTCGAAATTGTGGAGTTATACCATAGGGTATTCTATTCTTACACTATGGTTATACGTGCTCGCAACCCTTGTAATGTTCCGGGCGGAGTAGCATAAACTTTATTCTTTAAATATCCCCACAAGAAGTAATCTAAAGGACTTAAATCAGGGAAAAAAACCACTTCAAATGCGGATATCTCCGAAACGAATCAATAAAATTTAAAAAGCAAAGCAGATTAGTAATCACGATTAAATTGGCTTTCAAATAATGTGCCATTTACCATAGGATTCCATTTAAAATTTTAGGGGTTAAGCTCCCTACGTAGAGAGGTGAAGACTTGGGTTCGTGATTTGTATTCCAAAAGTTGTCCCCCTCGAATACAAAATTGACGTGGATTATTCGAAATTTATAAATTTAATACCCTAAAAGCCCTCTGTATACTTCTCGTTGGGCCACTCTGTATGTACTGTGAGTACAGTACAGATACATCCTAAACTTTTTCAGGCGAGTTCAATTCACAAACAAAATCCTTTCGAAATCTTCTTAAATTTTTCCCCATACTTGCTTTTGACACTCCATTCCAATACTTTGCCACCGCCGCTTTCATATATAGAAACTTAATAACAATATTTGCGATTGTTATATTTAAAATATTGAGTAAAACAATTAGAAGCTAAAGTTTATTTTTGAACGAGCCAAAGAAAACTATTTCAGTGATAAAATGCAATTGGAAGGTGGACAGGGAAAGTCAGATTTTCGCCTTTTCCATGCGAGAATGAAAATTAATTTAGAACACAATCTCATGGATTAAAAAATTGTAGTTCGCGTGTCATATTTTATCAGGAACGATTTCATTCGGTACGGCGAAACAATTATTGAAAGGTAAAAGTGACCGCATGTGCAGATAAGAGCATTAGGTGATTAATCTACCTGCTTACGTTACCGCCCCTCCATATCAAAAATATAACTTATAACCAAATCATTCGATCGTGTTAACGCGAAGTGCAGTGCGTATTGTGCGGAATGGTCTCCAAAATTTTCAAATGGTTCGAAGGAGAGTGCCAAGTACCGAAAGCAAGAACGCTAAGGGTGAATTTTGACAAGCACAGATTAGGTACCGCGTAAAATGCAGTAAGTAATTTGGATTTTTACATTTTAACATCATTGGGCATACAATGCAAAATGATTTTGGAGTTGGACAATAGGTGAAGTGTGACTAAATATTGTGTATGGAAATTTACCTCCACACATGTAACTGCCGTTAGTTTCAATCAATCATTTTCCAAATCAAAAATTTATACACGACAATTACAATCATCTTATCTATCCAAGTCTAAAATTAGAAAAACATGTGTAGTCCATTGTGTCGGCGGCGTCGGCATTTTGAACAGGTGTTTTTAGAAGTCTGTTGATAATTTCATTCTTAACAAAAACCACATTTGCCGTTTTATTAGCTTTAATAATAATTGTTGCAGAGTTTACTAATTTTGAGTTAATTTGATACGAGTGAACTAAATACCTCCTTCGCAAAATGAAAGGTCTTGAAATCGAAACATGCAACTCCAGATTATTGAGTCACCTCATGCCTAAAAACTGTTCGAAAAGGGTGACTAGCAATTTCATTCTTTCTCTCTGTATTCATGTTAAATCCGGGTCCTTATTAGAGGCATTTATTTGGTCCAAAAATTCATTAATATATCAACGTTCACAAACTTTTTTAGAGTTGGAAAATCGAAAAGTGGATTTCCATTTTTCGCATATTCAGACCAGATTATTTTGTATTGAACTTGTATTATTATACTTCTTGCATGAGTGTTTAATGGTTTTTGTCTCAGCAACCATGACAAATGGAACGATTGAACTTGTGACTATACCCAGGTTTCTGGTATGCCTTTCTGATCTGTAAAATTCCTACCCAAGAAGGTGCTTTTGTGATCCCCAAAGGACACCCCTAGGGATGTTCTAAAGCACATTAGAAATGCTGTAGAAAATTCAAATTCATTAGCCCATTGCGTAAAGACGTGGTTTGGGTAAGTGAAACATCTAAAAACGATGTTTTTTGAATTTCGGGGGCTATTTATCACACCAAGCTATAAAATTTTATATGAAAATTAACTAAAAATACTGTAGTTGAAGCGTGTTAGTTAAGGAATTTCGGAAATGAAATTATTATGGTGGTAACACAACCACAAACGATGTCATTGGGGAATAGAAGTGTTGGTGTGTTTTTAAAGACAACTTGAAATAATGTAGAAGGTCCAAAATGCCCAAAATCATTAGTAACTTGAACAAAAGACGTGGTTTTGGCAAGCATTACACCCAAAACAATGTTCTTAGGGAGTTGACAAGTTTGGGGTTGCTGTTTTCATGACGCAGCACCTTACAATTTATATAAAATGAAATACACTTTCGCTTGCCAGTTATTAGATAAGGGGTAAGGCGGACTGACCTTTATGGCTTAAACGTCACAAATTCCGCTGCTTAGTGGCATGAGGGCATCAGTTGCAGTGAAAGGGTAGTAGTGTTGGGGGGAGCAATTCAAACAATTTGGACGTGTCTTGTTCATTTCGGCTCATTCAATAATTTCCAACATTGGAAAAATTGGTCCAATTTTAAATTTTTGGTACTTTTTGAACTCGGATGTCCTACAATCTTTAGGAAGGGAGTACTTAATGGATTATACCGTTCATTTAGGAGCCACAACACATTAAAAAAAGGTTAATTCATTAGAAAAGTTGGAAAAAATGGGTGTTTATTGATCGCTTTTAACAATTTTTCTATTAGACCGATTTTATTTGTTCATCCTTTGATCGACGCAGAATTTTGTTGTCTTTTTTTTTACTAAAGAAGTGTTAATGTTAAATGGGAAATGAACTGAAAAAGGAGGGTGAAATTAGTTTAATACAAAAGTAAGATATCAGTTTATTAAATTAACCCAAACTTTACAAGGTCTTTATTCAAGTATAAATACTTATGATTCACTTGAAATGAGCGATCGATTTAACAATATGTTTGTGGTGTAATTGTCAAACAAGTTATTATCAGGCGACGCTGACCTTTGTGTATGGAAAGAATTCACGTTTAGTATTTAACTGCATCTCATACCATTCAAATCAGCGTTACAATAGCAATACCTATTTTGATTTGTGTTTCCTTCTTTTATTAACAGTTATGGTAACGTGTACATGGAAATTCTACTCGTTTAAAAGGCTATAGAAACTTGGATGGCTTCCCGGATTTTCAACCTATTTCCAGCTTGAACATCGGCGTTTTCGAAGAAGTATTAGTAGGTAAGTACAATTCTGTGGAAACAATAACAATTTTCAATTCAACTTTTTAATCTATACACGGTTTTAGCCTTTTTTGTATGATCTCAGTTGTTCTAATAATATTTCAGAAACGGCCATTAGACGATTAACTTTTTACGTGTATTGCATGCAAATTGTCGGTCACTCTAATTCGTTCAATTAGTCATTTTTTTCGTATGGGGAAGCTCATTTTGGAAGCGATAACAAGTCGTACAGGTTAAATGGCAACTTTTCAGTTCTCAAAAAGACCCTTGATTGAATATTTAATCCTCAAAAATTTCATTGCCGTCAGTATTCAGTAACTTAAAAAGCATTTATTCGGACAAGTAAATTGTAACCGTACTTTTCTAATTTGATTTGCGCCGAAGGGGCCGGAAAAATGGTGATAGTTGCGTATCAAATTCATTTCGAGACCAAAAAAGTGGGATTGAAAGAGAGGGGGGTGTAAAAACGCTAAGAAACAGCCTCAGAAATAATCGAACTCGATTTTGTTTCACTGGGCCAAAGTCACGAGACTTCATTTTCATCAATCTTAATTAATTAACATTTAAGAGAGAAACAAACCACGTATACCTTCTAAAGTGCGTGTGGTACAAAACGCGCGTAGTTATGGGTTAGAAGGGGTGTCCATATTTTTAAACATTAGAGTTCTGAACACCGTTTCTCAGAAATTTAGAGCCTTTGCATTTTAAAAGTAGTTCAGTAATCGAATAGTAGAAATTTAAAATTGGGATGGCGAGGGGCGAAATCCAATCAGCAGCATCTCATTTTCATTTAAATATTCAAATTGAAAATCATCAACAGATGATTCGCCCGATAAAATCCAATTTTGAAAATATGGAGGACGAATGTAGTCCCTCAGTTCTGGAACTTTTGAGGTTCCCCGATGTGTGAAAAGACTGTAATCGAGGAATTAATTATGCAAGAATTGAGGGAGGTGAGTGCAATACTGGCTCTCATTTTCTGACCCAATTTTACAGTTTAGAAAGCATAGTCAATGCTTCCAGCTTCCAGTGTCTAGCGAAATTGCGTACCTAGGTACCTATGTAATTTAGAAATTGACCAAGGGACGTACAGGTGCCTAAATACTGTTGCTGTATATAGCCACAACACAGCAGTTTCCACATTTGAAGAGCATATTAAGCAAAGATTAAAAAGATTAAAATGTTCAATGGGAAAGGGGTGCCCACCGTGAAAAGATTTAAGTGACCCAGAATCCAGAATGCGAAATTAGTTTGATGCAAAAGATATCAGTTTATTAAATTAACCCAAACTTTACAAGGTCTTTATTCAAGTATAAATATGATTCACTTGAAATGAGCGATCGATATAACAATATGTTTGTGGTGTAATTGTCAAACAAGTTATTATCAGGCGACGCTGACCTTTGTGTATGGAAAGAATTCACGTTTAGTATTTAACTGCATCTCGTACCATTCAAATCAGCGTTACAATACCTATTTTGATTTGTGTTTCCTTCTTTTATTAACAGTTATGGTAACGTGTACATGGAAATTCTGCTCGTTTAAAAGGCTATTATCAGAAACTTGGATGGCTTCCCGGATTTTCAACCCATTTCCAGCTTGAACATCGGCGTTTTCGAAGAATTATTAGTAGGTAAGTACAATTTTATGGAAACAATAACAATTTTCAATTCAACTTTTTGTATGATGTCAGTTGTTCTAATATAACTTTTTACGTGTATTGCATGCAAATTTTTGGTCACTCTAATTCGTTCAATCAGTCATTTTTTTCGTATGGGGAAGCTCATTTGGGAAGCGAAACCGTGCTTAAACATTGCATTAGTCATTAACAAGTCGTAGGTACAGGTTAAATGGAAACTTTTCAGTTCTCAAAAAGACCCTCGATCCTCAAAAATTTCCTTGCCGTCAGTATTCAGTAACCTAAAAAGTATTTATTCGGACCAGTAAATTGTAACCGTACTTTTCTAATTTGATTTGCGCTGGAAGGGCCGGAAAAGGCGAGAGTTGCGTATCATTTTCATCAATCTTAATTCATTAACATTTAAGAGAGAAACAACCACGCTGTAAGGTAACTTGGCTCTTTAAAAAGTGTCGTTTGGATTTTTGTTCTTTCCTCAAAACTCTTCTTTAGCTTTCAAATTTTCAATTAAGGTTAATACTCGTACAGGTTGTTTTTTTGGGAGCTTTAGTTAAACGTTTCTGAGAAAGTGAAATAGGTAGGTTTTTTCATAGGAGTTACTCTGAACGTCGAATCGATGTAAAGTATGTAAATCATTTTGAGTATGTATTGTAAAAGAGAGGGTTTTAAAAATAATTTGATCTTATTTTCATAAAAGTTTGTGTTTTCCAATTAGCCTACCACTTTGTAGCTTTTTTTTATTAATTAATTATTTAGATTAGAATCAAATTTCAATCAATGCTGTTAAAGAATTCTTTCTTTGATTTCTTTAAAATTCGATTGACGTAAAATCATGACCGACTACTAAAAACAAAACAGAAAAAAATTGGTATCAATTCAATGAAATAATAATAATAATATTTATTCCCAGTACAAAGTACAAAAAAAAACAAAATAAAATAAATTAAAGCTCTAATTATTAGTAAAAAAAAAGCAAAGCGTAACCCAAGAAAGGTACTAGGAACAGTAGGGAACTAATGATATCTACTAAATTTAAATAAACGAGATAAACTAAATGGAGAAAAAGCAAAAACCGAAAGTTCATATGATTATAGAATGAGAGAGTAAATCATAAATGTTAAATAAATATTTGTTCAATACTTCTAACCCACTCGCAATATTCTTCAATATTTAATTATAAAAATTATAAAACTCGCTCTTTTGGCCAAGAGTTTAATGCATTTTGTAATTTTGTTACTGACATATTTAGTTTTCTGTGTTGTGGTAAACTGTTAAATATTTTAATACCCGAATGTGAAGATGAGTTTTGGAGTCGTGTTAGATGATATATTTTGGAAGTCGAGTAGTTGTGTAGGTACATCTGAAGATTTTGTAAAATTCGGCCTTCGAAGTACCTCTTAAGTACACATTTGGCATTTTAAAAAACTTACCTACTTTCCCAGACACGTTTAACGCTTCAAAAAAAACACCCTCTATATATGATATGAAATTTATCATAATCTTTCTTCAACCAGCTACCCTCCGTGGTGGTGAGGATTATATGAAATTCTAAAGAACTACTAAAACCTCTTTCTCGATCCCATAAATAAATTTTATAATTGAGTATTTTGTGCCAATTACAATATTACAAATTTGATCACTTGAATCTCCTCATATTTTTTAACAGTTAACTGCTGTATAACCGACCTATGGATACAGATAATTCGATATTTAGTAATTGAAGGGGCAGGTGTGCAACACTTTTCTATTTTCAGGTGTTGGTGTCTACTAAACTAAACCCACGGTTTCCGCTTAGGTCTTTAGAATTGCCTAAAAGTTTTTGAACTTGTAACAGTTTGTAAATTTAATTTGGAAAAGATTTCAAATTTAGTAGATATAATTGGGTAACTTCTACAATCCCCTAACGTTGTTACATGTTTAATCTGCTTTCTTATAATTAAGTTCATAATTAATTCTTCGGAAGGGTTATTTATTAGAAGTACTTAAAGTTGTTAGAACAATTCTAGAAATCACAATGGTATAATTTAGATATTTTGAAAATCGATAGAATACACCTTTTAAAGGCAGTGGAAGTTTTAATAGCATTTTCGAAATCTACATGAAAATCTACGATATTTGATACAACATTTCGCTATACCTATCACCAAAAGTTTATTTCAAGATTTTTCCAAATTTTTCACGTTTGACTACTTTTCTTGTTCTGTACAAGGTATGAATCTTGAATAACTTGAAAACCATTGATGCTGGGTATAGGGAAATGGGGTATCAAACGACGTAGATTTTCATGTTGATTTCGAAAATACGATCAAATACAGGGTGTTTTATTTAAAATAAGAAAGTTATGCTAACCATATCCGGAAGTGAAACAATCGCGATAACGTACTTTTTAGATATAAAGACTAGCCATTAACGTTTTTTTTAATTTTTAGATCGCACAAACAAGTTTGGCTCTTTTTCAAGGAAATAGATGGACAAACAGGATTTCGGACATCACCTGCATCATAAAATTTAGTCCATCGTCATAGAATATGGTAAGCGAATTTTTACGATATAATTGATTTATGTCCACATTCGAAAATATGTTATATCCATTTTAAAAAATGAATTTTATTTCTCAACGAGTTCTAAATTAGCATCGTTAATTAATATAAAAGTTGATTAAAGGGAATCACCTTTAAAAGTAGTATCACGAGGTTTACAAAGCTGATTGATTTAAAAATTGAAGCTTTCTGGGGAAGCTTATCCCCAAAATTAAATATTCTGTAATTCCTGAAAATATTTATAGACGCCTTTTGAATGTAAAAATATTTCAGAATTTAAACATTCTGATGATTTAAAAACACAAACGCCTTCCAAATTAAAAACCGCTTCTTTCAAAATTATTTTTTCGCGACTTTTCAAAATAAGAGATAGGTATAATGGGTCAGGTAAAAAAGTTGTCGGCCCTAACCTCAATTCAAAAAAAAAGGTTAAAAAGAAGATTAAAGAAATTTAAAAAAACCTTTTTGAATGTTGTTGAAGCACTACTTGAAACTTTTTTTAATATCCATCGATTAGAGTTTAAGAAAATTTCATATGCCGTCTGTATAGATTAAAATATACAGGGTTTCCATTTAAAAAAGTGAGGTTAGGTCCGATAACTTTTTACTTGACCCCGTATACTTATTTTGAAACTGGTAGATGCATTAGATACATTTGAAATTAACACATCTCCGATAACTTAATAAACAACGGAATTATAGGCTTTTATCTAAAAATTTAAAATGCAGCTTTTGTCCATAACTTAAGAACAAAAGACGGTTAGGCTAGTTTTCAATAACTTTATCTCAAAAGATACATCGGGACGAGGTCAATTTTTTTCTACCACGTATAGTTTAAGAATTACCCCATACTAACGACCAAATTTGGCCACCCTGTACAGAAAAATAATTTGAGAATTTGTCTTAAATTAGGTTATGTAATATAATAAGGTTTTTCTGCTATATCAAAAAAAATTTAAGGAAAACTAGTAATTGTCGTTGATAAAAAATGCCCCCCTTGACCATACAGAAGTACGCCACTGACCACAAATTTAATATACATATATTGATACCACATTTTTTATAATTTTTATAACATTCTTTATAAAAAATGTTTTTTTGAAGATATCTTCAATGTTTCAGACGAAATGTCCACCCTATATACATATTTAATCGTCAACGAGCATAAAATACTTAGTAATAACAAAAGTTGGGTGTGGTTTAAAATTGCAACGGTTGATCGAGTTATACAAATAAAAAAAATATATAAACTTATTTGTTCCAATTACCTACAGAAAAATACTGTAGGGCTGTTAGCGCTTTGCGATAGGTACAAATGTATTTTTTGTGGACTGTATGTAATTGCCTGCTGTGCTTTTCCTATAAGAGGGTTGTTGAAACTTGAAAGAATATCGAAATTAATGATTAAAATGTATTATTGATTAAAAATACAAATAAAGTAAATTGACTCTAAATCATTTTGGTGTTCGATACGGAAGATACACTGTCGGGTACATACCTCATTTGAATATGACGGAGAGGTTAAATGTTGTGTGTTTTTGAATTGACTGAACTTAAAGTTTGGCATCATGACATATTATATGCCACTGGCTATTCCCAGTTTGAATTTCATGCAATTCGGTTCATAAAATGGTCAAGATGCCAAAAGGGCACTGTTAATGTTGAATCGATTAGACTAAATTTTTGGCATACGTATTACTCGTCTATGGCTATAGTGTAGGGCAACTAATTTTTTCAAATAGAAACCTGTACTTTTTATTGAATATTCTTATTATACACCGGAAAATAATAAAGATTCTATTCTTTGAAGAAACCCTTCTAAAATCGCGATTTTTTGGTTCTGTCAAGAATTTGGCATATTTTTTAAGTTCATACTTAAAATGGACCATTTGAATTTCAAATAAACGTTTGAACAAACTTTATTTTCAGAAGCTGACGTAGATCGTAGTCCGGCTTTAATTATATGAAAAATTAATGCGTTTCCAAATGTTCGGTTGTCGATTAGAAGCGAATTCTGCTGGTTCTGCATTTAATTCATAATGTCCGTTTGAAATAATTTACTCTACATGCTTCGTGCGCGGAATTTAGCACTAGACGTTTCAGAATCAGGTTTGAATGTAAAGCTTCCAAAGCTTCTCAAAGTTCGGTGGCGCTATTTAGCCTTCAAATCTTAAAATACCTTAGAAATTTAATTATAAAGCTATTGATGTCTTTTAAATTATGAAATTTTTCTTCAATATTTCAGCTTGAAACTAATTCTTCTACAGAGTTCGTGCGGATTCAGAGTTGACCTTTAAAGGATTTTGTTACCACGGCGTGCACGTTTGAAACTTCGTTAGACATAGTGACTTGAAATATTTTTTTTGTATTTGTTCTGACCCCCAAATTTCGAAATCTTTGGTAGCGGAATTGCAAAAGAAATTCCTTCATAAAGGAGGAATTTTAAAGGGTTTTGCTTCAAATAAGGGATTTCCAGATTTCATAATATGGTACATAATGGGATATGTTTAGTGGAAATAATCTGACATTCGGAAAAAAGCTAACGCATTACCTAGGCAGCAGCTAAATAACAACTTCTTTCGTTACTCATACATTTCTTCTAATTTAAAAAGTAACCGCCACAGCTTTGCAACGGATGGAAGATATCCTTGGATACGAGGAATAAAGATCATTGCCATTCGAGAGAGTTTTAAACTGTTACGTCATGGCGAACAATGACCGAAGCGAAGCGTTATACTTTTTACCCAAGAAAAGATGTCCTATGGAAAATTCTCTTTTAAAGATTGCCTTGGGAAATGGTTGCGCAACGTCCATTAACGGTGCACGTAAAAATCGTTACGAGATTAACGATCAAGGATATAATATAATCTTTGATTTTATACCTAATCGTACAGTTGTTAGAAGCTTCATAATGAATGTTAATGGCAAAATCTTTTGTTGTCATTTGCCATAAGCGGAATGTTGTTTAATTCAGAAGAGTAAAACTGGTTGTGCAAATGCGCTTTGAAACAAAACAATTTTAATGTAAATGTGACGTGTCCACAAACATCCTAGTGCACTTAATGCATATCCGGACATTCTTCACATCCTTTCTTTAGTCGGTCCGAGCGTGATGTTCCAGGAATTTCAGGAAAGATGTGCATTACAAATGAGATCGGCTGAGCAAAATTGTATAACATCCACTTCCAGTTGCTATAACCGGTTCTTCGTACCGTTAATCCATCATCAAACCGAAATAGTTGCAATTGCGTAAGGCCCTCGAGGTCCAGCCGCCATTATGGTGTGTCTAATTGCAGCGAAAAACAACAGTTTCCTGCCTTTAACATTCTTTTTAATCCCCCAACAACATCGTGCATGTTTCGTCTCAGATCGCCACTAGATAAACCCTTTACATGCTTCGACTAACGCTATCGAATAGATTTAGTAATTCATATTTTCATGAAAGGCTGGTTTTAATAACTGGAATTGGATTTAATTGCATGCGAAGTCGTTATTTGCATATAATTGCTGAGTAGGTTACTAAATGAAGTCTTTAAGTGCGGTAAGGGTGGATTTTATCGACAATCTTGACCACCGAGAGGGTTGTGTGCTTCTATCTTGTAAATTTTACTAGTTCTTTGGAAAATGTTGGGTAGTACCGAGCTATCTGGAGTAATTGAGTTGTTGAGGGGACCAGAAACAAACATTTCTCAGTAAACGGAGGGTACAAAACGTTTCGCTTATAATTTAGTATCAAATGTCAAGATGTGTTTGTGCGTAACCAAAAAAATTCCAATTGCTTATCTTTTCAAAAATGTATATTTTGGAAATATTTTAAACTCCCCTCTTCCTGTCTTTATATCTCACATTTGTATTTTTCTATTACACCCCCTAAAATTCTAGATACGCCCTTAAGGGGGTTACCCTAATTCCTCAACGTGTTTTGTTCAATACATTAAGGCCATTTCACGATCCAGGCTTATTGCCGGAGTCCCGTAACTGTCCCTTTTCAAGGTAGTCAGTCGTATACAAATGACATTGCGATGAATACAAAATTATTTAAAATCGCGTAAATGGTTTTAACGGTGGATTTGTAATTGCCCAACGGTACTTGGCGACTATTATTTGATTGAAGTAAAGTTATTCGTTATATGATTGAATAAAATTTTATTCAATGGTTATATAGAGCTTTGCATCATTAAAACGACAGAACAATTGTCTATAATTACTGTTGGTAAGAAAAAAATAAGTACAGATTTGAGTTTGGATTGTGTCAAAACGATCCAGATGGATTGTTATAAATTATATTCTTTGCAACATTAGAAAAGATATGGTTATATCTAAATGTTTTTATATAAAGAGCTTTCCCAGTTATAGATTGATTGAACAAGCATTATCAAGCAACTTTGACGTTTTCAAAAGAAAATTTAATGATTCGCCCCCATTTTTACCAATCCTTTTTTACCATCATTTCTTCTTCACCACCAACGTATTTTTTACCCCCCATCGTCATAGGTTTAAATTTGTATTGTAACAAATACAAACTCGTAAACTGTCATTGCTTTCATAGCGGAACTGTAAAAAGAACAGGGAGACAGGGAAGCTATGTTACCTGAACCTGGATAGAAAAATTAAAATTTCCTTTTTGGTCTGCCTATGCGCATTCTATTTTTTAAGTACGTTTAATCTATTTGTTAGGAAGCACTTTCCCTTAAAATTTCATAATTCAAATACAAAGATCTATTCTCAAAAGCTAACACGAGGTTATTAGGGGTAAAAGAAAAAGAATGATCTAGTCTTTCTTTGCTGAAGGTAATGTTGGGACGAATTTTTTTGTGATTTTTTTCTTCTTCTACATTTCCCTCATTTCCAATTCATCCTATGAACTTTTAGCCATTATGACTAATCAAGAAGAAGTAAAGAAGCAGGGTTAAGTGGTAGATGGTAGTCTAATGTTACACTGCCATTCTGAACTTCGCCTTTTTGGTTTAACGGTGTTTTTGTCTTTTTTTTAAGTTATTTTATTTCATATTTCTTATTTTGTATTTGTTTCCGTTATCCCCATAAATGACGATTATTATTATTATTAATTGCTGGGAGGTATTCCATACCTAAATGAATAGTTTATTACCTTTTCTCAAAAGCTAACACGAGTTTGTTAGGGGTAATAGAGACAACATTATCAAATCTTCCTATGCTGGATAGTATTGCTGAGGGTATTTCAGACCCCCCGGTACTACGTTCTTTCCCAAAATCAATTAGTATTAGCCACAGAAAAGAAAGATATGTCTGTCATTTTACGAAAACTAACTATGAGAGTCTGAATGCTTTGTGGGAAAACGTAGTATCGGGGGGGTCCAATACCCCCCCCCCAAACACAAAAACGATTTGATTACCTTTTCTCAAAAGCTAACGTGAAGATGTTAGGTGTAATAGAGAAGAACTTATCGGGTTTTCCTTTGCTGATGTTAATACTGGGGAGTATTGCTGGGGGGTATTTCATACTCATACAAGGATTTGATTACTTTTTCTTAAAAGCTAACATAAGGTTGTTGGGGGTAAAAGAGAAAAGATTATTGAGTCTTCCTTTGCCGAGGGTTATGCTGAGGAGTATTGCTGGGGGGTAGACCGCCCCGGCACTGTGTTCTTCCCCAAAAACATTTAGTGTTAGCATAACTTCAGAAATACCGCTCATTAATCAGAGCGTTGGGTCTGAGCATGCGCAATTTATTTTTTCAAAAAATGTACATGATAAATAGTGAACCGTAGTTTCCAACAGAGCCAATTTTATTTTTCGCAATCAATGCATTTAACCGTTTCCTTAATCAAATTTTGGGTTTCTTTGATCCAAAATGATCGCTAAGTAGAGCAAGCAATATGGAACAATATACAGGGTGTTCAACTTAAAAAAATGATATTTTGGTGTGCCACGCCTTACTGACCAACCCTGTACAATTAAGATTATTATTGCCTAGTAGATACTGAAGAACCCCAAAACTTTTTTTAATGTAGTTTCTAGACTTATCAGCGACCTTGTATATACTTCCGTTTCATTTCTTTAAACGTTATTTCGTCTTTCTATGCAAGAAAACCACCTTGAATTTTTAATATTAGTAGTTTTAATATCCTTTACATTCTCTACCCTAAAATTAAATTCAGAATAGAAATCGAATCTGTCAGTAAATCACTCAATTCCCAAGTTAACAGTCGCTAGATCCAACTTCATCCGTGAAAATCAGTGTCTGTAGATAGATTCTTTCCATCCCCAAACACACAAGTTATATTTCTAAAGGGAGCAGCATTTTCCAAGGAGAGATAACAGAAATTTATAACTTGAAATGAATCTCATCCACCTGCTGTAAGTTATTTTAAATTTTTTGATATGCATAAAGTAGTGGTCGATTATTAGGAATTTGCTTAATAAATTTGATTGAAGTAATTTTAATATTCCTAAAGGAATCAGTCTGTGAGAATTATTTACATGAAGAGATTTGTATTTCTTTTTATGAGCCAAACCAAGAATGTGTAAAGAAAAATGTACCAAGATCTCCAGTTTGATACTGAGCTAGCCGTGGGTAAATTAAAAATTAATTGCCATGTGGAAATTTTTGCCAGTGCCGTAGAGGTTTAATTTTATTTTGTGCAAGTGAGGTCTTCGGCCCTTGTAAATGTAGCTAAGGTGTTACAATGTTGTGAAAAGCCTGGAAAAGGCATGCTCGAAAGCTTAGGTAAAACCGTTAATTCCATTCTTTTAGTCCTTATTGTATCTCAAAAATGAATCGGAGGTGAAAACACTTTGTTCTCTGGGTTTGCTTGTGAATTCAGGTCGCCTTTTGTATTACCAATGAAAAATTATGTTTTTCTACTAACCGTTTTCGATCCCTCTTCTTGTTTCTGGTAACATGAAATACGGTGTGCAGAAACAAACACTTGGCCCTAGGCTATGTTAATGCGTGAACTCTCCCAATATCTCTCAGATGCTCCTGAACTAATTCTGTTCAAATTCTCCTTTCAAGTTGCTCCCCTGAAGATTTCCTTCGTGTTTTCCTTAAGTTCCTATCGCTAGCTAGTGGAAATGTTTCAAGCTAAAATTCAATTAAGAAAACGAATGTTTTAATAAAAAAATACAGGGCGTTTCAAAAAGAATCATCCGATTTTGTAGGTTTATAATTTCAATACTAATAATAATATTGACATGAGGTTAATTTTATATTAAAGGATAACTAATAAAGTTTTTTTTATACACCATTTACATGTGCTCAATATGGCCCCCTTGAGATGCACGGCATATGTCTATGCGATACTCAAATTCGTCCCACACCTTAGCTAGCATTTCTTGAGTGATAGATTCGATGGCTGCTCTAATGTGGTACGAAATTCACGTTGCACGGAAATCACAGACTCACATTTAGCAAACCGTATAACACAAAACGCTTTCTGTTGTTTAGACGCCATTTTGACAATAACTGAGCTGGGCGTTGACAGAAGCGCGCTACTGCTACCTAGCGGAAACCACGCGAAACTCGAGAGCTTCCTCTTACTAACAGTACATTGTTCTATCAAATCGGACTTATAGATGAATAGCAATAAATTTTTAAAATCGGATGATTCTTTTTGAAACGCCCTGTATAGTGACGCTGATTTGAGAAACATTCCACTTAATACTGCAAAACCGTACCGTTTTAACTAGCAATCAAACCATAACTATCAAATCATGTTTTTGGAAAGAGCCTGTTTTTTGCAAACAACGTGTTCCAAAAACTATTTGTCTGGTCACAATGAAATATGGAACAGCGTTTAAATTTAAATTTTTATTATGCAATTTTGAAATTACACGCGTCTATGGAACGCCGTTTTACTTTTTATTACGAAAGTTTACAATGTAACATTATAAACAACAGTTAATTTTATTTCCCGATTTATTATGTTTGTTGTTTTTATGTGAAACATTAAATATGTTTGTTTAAAAAACTTCACTTAATTGAAATGATGTATGAATTATATAGCAATGTGTATAACGAAAGTTTAACAATACAAATCAACAAACGAATACATAAACGAACAGTAATATAACTAACTAGAACTAATTCAACAAACATAAAAATTTATTCATATTAAATGTGGGATTAAAATTATGAACAAACATTTTAATTCAACAATCATATTAATTCAATTATTGAAGTGTTGTACAAATATTCCCAACAATCATTTTAATTCAACAATCATATTAATTCGTGCTGTTAAAATCGGAAAGCATTATTTAAAATGATTGTTGAATTAAAATGTTACATGAATTAAAATGTTTGTTGATAATTTTAATTCGTATCTGTGATTGTGCGGAAGTTTCAGGAACTATCCTTTAGTGTATTTGGGTACGTGTATACTAGCGCCTAATTAAAATTATCAACAAACATTTTAATTCATGTAACATTTTAATTCAAAAATCATATTAATTCAACAATCATTTTAAAAGATTCTTTTACTACGTCTAACAATAAAAATTTATTTGTTTGTTGAATTAAAGTGATTGTTGAAAATATTCGGCTTCAATTTTCAAATCGTCGAATTTATATGACTGATGAATTAAAATGTTTGTTGATAATTTTAATTCCACATTTAAAATTAATGAATTTTTATGTTTGTTGGACAAAATCGTTTTATTAATCGAAGTATTTCTTGCAATTCAATTTAATTGTTTGTTATTAATTGTTTGTTGAAATACAGTTTCATATACACTCATTCAATATAACAATATAATTCATTTCACATTTTTATTAAGTAACATTTTTTAATAGTATATTATATACCGCGGGACTGAAGTAGTACTTTTAATCCCGAAGGTAAAGTTTATGGCCCGACCGAAGGGAGGGCCATAATTTACCTGAGGGATTAAGACCCGTACTTCCGAAACCGAAACACTTAATATGTATGGAGTTAGAGAACGCGTTCTTTCAAAAAATCGCTGCTTAACAAGTTACCATAGGAACGTTGCGTTGGTATGACAATCCCTATGCTATGGTAACAAAAATAATTTGGAAACTGTCATTGCTAGTGTCATAATTTTGGTGGTGGGTGACAAAGGTGTAGTTGATATTGATAAAAAGCAGCCAAACTAGGTAAAGAATTGATACCACCGAAATCCAAAAAACTATATGAGCAGCAGTACGATGCGTTTAAGAAGTAGTGCCGCATACAAAATGTGGAACAACCCACTGAAATTGCCTTGTTAGTAATTTCATCCTTCCGGGATTTTCGTCTAAATTTAATCCCGGCGGGACAAAAAGTGACACTTCAGTACTTGTCATAATGGAGTGAAGTTCTTACTTTAGTCCCGGAAGTACGAAAACAATCATATTTAATACGTAAGACAATAACAACAAACGTAAAAAGTAGAGGCATACGATTGACTGTTATTTAAAATGGCACATTGTAAAATTTTGGAATAAAATTGTACAAATATTTTCAGAGAACATTTTAATTCAACAATCATATGAATTCATGCTGTTAAAATCGGCAAGAATTATTTAAAGTGATTGTTGAATTAAAATGTTACATTAATTAAAATGATTGTTGATAATTTTAATTCGTATCTCTGATTGTGCGGAAAGTTTCAGGAACTACAGTTTAGTCTATTTGACTACGTGTATACTAGCGCCTAATTAAAATTATCAACAAACATTTTAATTCATGTATCATCTTTATTAATCAACATTTTTTTAATACGTAAGATAAAAACAACAAACGAAAAATTTAGAGACAAAGATTGACTGTTATTTAAAATGATACATGATAAAATGTTGGTATATATACTAAAACGGCGTTCCATACGCGTCTTCATTTTTTGAGGTTTACACCTCCATTCGTGCATGCCCAATTGCCCATGACACTGTAAGGTAATTTTATATATGCTCTCCTCAATTCTTACCATTACCTTGTAGAGTACACTTGATGATGACGTAAGTCGAAACGTGTAGTGCCCTCCCCCCTTTTTACACTCAATTAAATTGCATGGGAGCGGTTTTGAGTCCTTTTGGTTTGTTCTAACCTCATATAGATATTACGTATTAAATAAACTGAGATAATGAATATTTTTATTTCCTTGATTATGTTTACTATTGTTATTGCAATTACGAAACCGTAGAAAAAAATATTTTTTCGTGTAGTTAATAGAAAAGTGACGCATTGTTAAATCAAAAATCGTGAAGAAAAGTGAGACTTTTCTTGTTAGCAACACTTTTCTTCACGATTTCAGTTAGCAACACTTTTTTTCATTCGTTTTGTTTATTATTGTAAATCATAAATGAACAATTTGTTAAGTTATTAAATATTAGGTACACCAGAAGATGAGGAAAGCGACCGCAACGTTTATAAAATATCAATCCTCCGATGTAACTGTGAAGGCTCGTTTTTTCTTTGATTTTGTGTCGTTTAATGTTATGACCAAAATATTTCCCCAATCTTCTACATCATCCACGTGTAGTAACCGTAATTCT
>NW_022170663.1:6641248-6642333 GCF_008802855.1 Photinus pyralis
AATTCAGACTCATACGTAAAGTACTCCTCGATTGCGGGGGTTGTAATTTTTGTAGTACAGCAAATATTTTCGTTAATCGAATATGTGTAAATGATCCATAAGCAACCCTTCAATTGCTCTTTAAGGTTAAAGTTCCCTTCGGTTTTAAAATTACGAATTTTATTATTATATTCAGACCTATATGTATAGTAATCCTCGATTGCGGGGGTTGTAATTTTTGTAGTACATCAAATATTTGTATTTCATTATTCGATTATGTATAAATGACCAAATGACCCATAAGCAACCCTTAAATTGCTCTCTAAGGTTAAAGTTCCCTTCGGGTTTAAAATTACGAATTTTATTAAAAAATTCAGACTTATACGTAAAGTACTCCTCGATTGCGGGGGTTGTAATTTTTGTAGTACATCAAATATTTGTATTTCATTATTCGATTATGTATAAATGACCAAATGACCCATAAGCAACCCTTAAATTGCTCTCTAAGGTTAAAGTTCCCTTCGGGTTTAAAATTACGAATTTTATTAAAAAATTCAGACTCATACGTAAAGTACTCCTCGATTGCGGGGGTTGTAATTTTTGTAGTACAGCAAATATTTTCGTTAATCGAATATGTGTAAATGATCCATAAGCAACCCTTCAATTGCAATTTAAGGTTAAAGTTCCCTTCGGTTTTAAAATTACGAATTTTATTATTATATTCAGACCTATATGTATAGTAATCCTCGATTGCGGGGGTTGTAATTTTTGTAGTACATCAAATATTTGTATTTCATTATCGAATATGTTTAAATGATCCATAAGCAACCCTTCAATTGCTCTTTAAGCTTAAAGTTCCCTTCGGTTTTAAAACTACGAATTTTATTATTATATTCAGACCTATATGTATAGTAATCCTCGATTGCGGGGGTTGTAATTTTTGTAGTAAGTACATCAAATATTTGTAGTTCGTTAATCGATTATGTATAAGTGATCCATAAGTAACTCTTCATTTGCTCTTTAAGGTTAAAGTTCCCTTCGGTTTTAAAATTACGAATTTTATTAGAACATTCAGACTCATACGTAAAGTACTCCTCGATTGCGGG